>NC_047511.1:41960351-42094229 GCF_902827115.2 Pseudochaenichthys georgianus | reverse complement strand
TTTTTTTTGTACGATTAATACTTCATAAAATACTGCAGATCCTTTATCTTACCTCTTTCTATTCTACACATATACAAGTATTTAACTGAAGTTACACAACAGTGTTGTTGATACAGAGTTGGAGTTTATTCACACGTCACTACAGTGGGTAATGTTTTCAAGAAACATTGAACAGTGCTGCCACATATGACACAGGGAAAAAAGAAAATACTCTGAACCCTTTCTTTGCCATTATATAAAAATAGTTTTGCTACAAAAGTATAAATGAGGCTTACTAATAAGACAACTCAGATCTGAAGCTACTCAGGAATCTGCTGCCAAAGTGCAATAAAAAAGACAACATTAATAGAATCAAACCCTTTTTTGTAGCATTTTAGTAAATTATAAAAATAAATGCCTTTAAAATAGGATGCAAGCAACACTAGTTTCTTAACCTGAATTGATAATAGACTATAATCAATTTAAGTTTGCATACTTATACCATTTTGTACAATAATTATAATGAATAAGTTCAAACAAATTAAAACTTACAGCTGATTAATAACGGTATCTAACTTGAGTTTTTATTATATCAAAAACCTGTTGAAATGCTACTGTTATTTTTATTACGCATCGGCAGCCTCCAGGAATGCTTCTTTCACAACTTGGCCGTCTTTGAAAGACTTCATGTGTTTCTCAAGAACGTGACACGATAAGATGCTCTGGAGCAGCCTTGCTCTTGTTGTTGGGCCTGGTGAAAATGGACTGCTGTGCATTTAGCCGTCCTCTCAGGCCCCTCCCCTTTTGGAGCGTAGGGCAGAATTAGGAGGGAGTTCCGTCTCGTAGCGTTTGTGCACTGTTTTGAAATGCCGCTCCTAAATTACCCTTCTTCGATAAAGCCACGCTCGCATTGCAGATGAGACAGATGGACTTTGAATTGGAATAGATACAAAAATGATCATCCTCCCACTCGGAGTGAGAATTATATATTTTGGGCTTTTTTGCTTCTGCCATAATTGCGGTCTTGTTTGTGTGCAGACTGTCACTCCTGTTGACACAGAGAACGTCAGCAAACAAGTGCCCACTGCCCACCAGCCACGCCCCCACACATGGGGTCACGCCGGCCAATCACAAAGCTTTGGTGCGTTCAACTGCATTATTCTGGCACGGGAAGATTATGTTATAGGACATTAACGATAAAACAGAATATTGTTGTTCTATTTTTAGACACATCTCGCGATCGACTGGGAATCTCCCCGCGATCGACTGGTTGGGCACCCCTGGTCTAAGGACAGAGGGTGTCGTATTGTCATACTGATATTCTGTACACACTGTGAAGACCACTGAGACAAATGTAACATTTGTGATATTGGGCTATATAAATAAACATTGATTGATTGATTGATTGAAATGTCTCTCAGAGGGGCTCCTTATTTTCATCTAAAGTAACAGACAGAGAATCAGCTCTTTGGAAACAGGGCTGAAACAGAGGAGATTATGGGTAATGCTGCAATGATCTGTTTGGTGTTTGGAGCCAAACACTTCAGAGATATGTTTTGTATATATCTGAGAGCTATAATATATTGAGGAAAAACAGTATAATAGGGGACCTTAAATATCTTCTACCATTTCTGTATAAAATAAACCTTTATTTTTCTGTATTGTCACAAACCCTTTAAGGAATTCCGTTGAAACTGTTCCAACTTTAATTTCATGCTCGAAAGCTCAGAGAGGAAACAGAGACATACTGGCAGTCCCGTTGTGACAGACATTGTTTTCAAGAGGTGGCTGCAATCAGAGTCCAGATGAAGAAAAACATTGAATTAATACAAGCAGCTGCTCTTATTCATAATAATATGCTTCTTAATTCCATCAATCAATGCACAGGGAGCAAACAAAAGACACACTGTCTGCACGGCCTCTTAAGGTGGAATTAATTATAAAAAGCTGCAATCCTGGCCAGTGTTATCATCGCCTCTAATTAGTTTATTCTCTCCCATGACTTAATGACATTCAGAGTGGAATCCTGAGAAGCCAGTCTTGTACATAAATATGCTGCTAGGTGCGGATTCAGTTCCTATCCTGTCAATCAGTGTTTCCCCTACCATTGTCTTGGGGGGGTGCCCCCAACGGAGCCCCGCTGAAATTCAAGGTGTTTTTTTTTTCATATTTAATTACATTTAACATTTTGTATATATATATATGGCGCCAAATCGCAACTGAAGTAATCGATCTATGGTCACTTTTCGCATTGAACATGTTATTTATCCAATGTATGCACATTCACATTCTGTCCTCCGCTCTGTTTCCGAAGGGCGGGGCTCCGCTCCCGCACACACATACGAACACACACCCTCACAATCAGAGACAAGAGCGGAGGAAAGGAGGAGAACAACAAAGTCAAACAAGTCTGCGTTATAGCCCCGAGCTCTGCTGTTGGTCATGTAAATCCTGGGCGTAATTTCCACATGTCCCCCCCCACTGTTCAAAATCCCGTTTGTTTCCCCCCCACTTTCACATTTGTTTATTATTATTTTTTAACCTTAAGCCGTCATCGTCACCGAGGAGCAGGACACATAGCCTGCCTAGGTGGACGTGCGCGAACACGAACGTAGCGTGCACATATAAATGCATATATAAATGATTGAGGTTGCATCAGGATTTTCACAGGGTCAATTTGAACTTATTTCTCTGCACTCGCAATTCTGCTCCTCACGGTCAAACTAAAACTAAACACCGGAGCACTCTTGAAAGTAATCAGGTAATATTACTTTTCTATTGTGATACTCAGATTGTACAAAATACATTATTCAACTAACCCTCCCAACCCTGATGTTCTGAGACCGGCATGGCAAAAAATAAAGTATATACTTTTGTCTGATTATGTAAAATATACACTTAATTTTTTTATTATAATATAAGGAAAGGAGGGTTTTAAAAGGAGCTTAGTTTATTTTCCAATCAGCCAACCTGAGGTCTGCTGCACATTGAAACTATATAAGGCTTGTTGCCATAGGGACAGAGAGGGTTTCTTTCTGTCTTCTGGGTTTGGACCGAGTTAATTGTGTACAGTATTGCTCCCTTTGATCCTCTGCACACACTGTGAAGTTGGAACAGCGTGTGCAGGGTATTTGTGTACAGAGAGAAACTAAATGGCTATGTCTGTGTAAATGCATTTTCCTTGAAATGTTGTTTTATCGTTATATTATACTAATTAAGTGACCTTGGGAAGCATACTGAACCCCAACTGATCCGAGAGCTATGCCTATATCCATTTACTACAATGTGGACATGAATCGCAAGAAGATGAATTGCTCACTCACCGGAAAACCCAACTGTTTGGACTGCACCTTGGCCATTATGGTTTGAATAAAGGATGCAGCACTTTAAAAGGTTTGCCTCATATGAAGCACACATTCTTGTATGAATGCGTATCCTTGTGGTTGAATGCACTTAATGTAAGTCAATTTGGATAAACGCATGAGCTAGATGAATTGCAATGCATTATAAAAAGGTAATAATGTAGACAAAAAAATAAGCACTACCAACATTTTTAAAGCTAGATCAAGGGATAGCCATGTTAGCTTTACTACTACAACCGTATTAGATTATGTAGTGTCGCTCACTTTAAGAGATGAATAAGGTGTTTGCATATGTTGTTTTTTCTGTGTGCACACTGTTGAAGTATTCTGGGTTAAACTATTAAAGTTGCCCGGTGTTTGATGCAGAAGAACAAAGGGTTTGTTTATCAGGAACATGTGGGATTTGTTGTTGTGGAAATTACATTTGTATACATTTATGTGCAATAAATCAATTACACGCTTGTTATTCTACAAGCTGGACGGTTTGCTGATTCTGTAAGCATACCGTACTGTAGTCTAACAAAAAGCTAAGCACATCACAAAGTCACTCCAGAGTTGGACTTCTCCTTAGATTTCATTCCTTATGAAAGGAATAAAGTGCACTTGCAACTTTTAAAATTGCTGTACGATTATTTTAATACAGCTATGACTTATAGCAGGGGTTCCCAACCCCCGGTCCGCGGAACCCCTGACTTATAGGACTCAAGCTGTTACCTGTCGCTAGCTTTAATGTCTGTCCCTCTGTCCGACTGTATCTGTGACTTCATGTGAAGCTGTTTGATTTAAGTGCTGGCACTTTGTGGTTGTTTTTTCACGGAGAAAAAGGCGATTTAACATGTAAAAAATTAACCATTCAATACCTCTGTTTCCCAGGATAGCTAGAGGAGTCGTCGACCAAGTGATCGAACGCGGTGCAGAAATCGTCAAGTTCTCCATTTTCACCGAATGCTCCCCACTCCATGTTCACACACATACGGCCGTCATCCCCCTCCACACGCTCGAAGTTCTGCATTTCTTCCATGTAGCAGCAGTTTGTCCCTGTGCCTGAGATCAAGACAGGGGGAAAGGTATAAGTACAGCCATGAAAGAAAAACAATCACTTTAGCTTAATGCCAAAGTAAAAATACAAAAAATAAATAAATAATAAGTCAGAGATTTACTTACAGTACATAATCTAAATAGGGATGCTAGGGACTATATTGGCACGTTATATGTTTAAGCAGAGTAAGGCTTTCAAATTAAAAGCAGCCAGAAATAAACATGAATATTTGAAATGATGCATTTTATCCAAATATATAACTGCAAGTTTTACATGTGAGTTTAGTCAAATTCATTTTCTTGTTTTTTCTAGGGAATGTGTATATTTCGAAAAACATTGTATTTATTGTCCGCCAGTGGCCATCATGATTACAGTAGACATATTAAACATCTAATGCTCTTTTCAGGTTCATATTTGTATGTAGTGTCTCTCCTGTGACATGTCTCGATGCTTTAATGTTCAAAAAGCTCTTTGTTTTTCTCATACAGCACCTCTTTTCACCCTCTGTCTGAAACCAGAGCCCAGTCTGCTCCGATTGGTTAGTGTTAGGAATAAAATCAATATATATGTGGCGTAACTTTAAATTAATAACACTGACTTATTCTGTAACCGGATGTTCACGACATTGTCGACACACTCGACTTCCTGTCTGTTCAGACCATGGATGTATAATAAGAACTGGATACAGCGTGGGAGGCGGGTCTCGTCTTTCCGATGAGAGCTGCTCATTGGCGCAGGAAGACAACATGGCCCAACTTTTGAGAGAGCGAAACGTCACAGATTACCCATCATGCCTGGCTGCCAGAGCAGAAGAACCCGTATGTGCGCTCACAGAGCATACGCTCCTTAAGCCCCGCCCCCGAGCTCCCACTCTCGGCTCAGTAGAATGAATGGAGAGAGAAAAATAAATCTAGATTCGGCTTTTAGTGCATTTTACAACTTTAAGGACCTAATGATTCTAATAAGGGCTATAAGATAGTTCATACTGGGTAGTTAATGTTAGTCAATGGGAATAAGTTGTCACGGACTGATATGGAAATTGCAGTACCGCCGTTTGGACACAACTAATATTTCAGAGTCCGGCGCACTTCCTGGCGGCTTGGTTCAGACGGTGTTAGTAGCATTAGCATGTAGCTAATATTATTTTGTGTACGTGAATATAAGGAGAATGACACGTGGTGTTGCACACGAAACACACTGTCTTCAACTCTCTCTTATTGACGCTGCAATACTATTATTAGGGAATGTTTAAATGACCAACAGATATTAGAAGATTGTAAAACTAACAACAGGAAATTATGACAGGCAGGACGGGCCTTGGACCCGCCCCCGTCGACACTAAGCCAATGGGAGAAGACTTCAGATGATACATATGTGACTCAAGCAGGAAGTCGCTCTCTTTTCTCCTCCCATGCCAGTGGACGGAAGAGCACAGCTGTGACCTTTTGCAAATTCATTGCATCATTGTACCATTGTCTTATTAAACGCTGTTAACTTGTAAATAAGCTTCCTGGACTCTTTTCAGCTAAAACTCAGATCGTAGAAACTCCAACATTAGCTGGTCGTCTCTGTTGTGATTGGTTAAGAGATGTCCCGCCCCTTAGCCTATGAAGTACAATGTGTTGGAGCGCTAGCCAATGAGTCGTTTCAGACAGACAGTGTGTGGGAGAGAAAGTCCCTCTGGAAGGAATGCAGGGGTTTAAGACCATTTACATGCACAACAACCCAATATAACGTAACACACTACAGGAAAGGGAAAACCCAAAAAGCATAATAAGTCCTCTTTAAATTGTATTTCCTCAACAAAAAACGTCACTGCAATTAGGTGGAAAAGATATGTGCATACATTGGTGCTGATAATCAGCCAATATGAGTTTTAAAACAGCGGCACTGCTGGACATCTGCAAAAATTCAATATAGTGCGTCCCTAATTATCCATCCATCCATCTTCTCCCGCTTATCCGTGGTCGGGTCTCGGGGGTAGCAGTTCCAGCAGAGAGCCCCAAACTTTCTTTCCCCTGGCGACATCAACCAGCTCTGACTGGGGGATCCCAAGGCGCTCCCAGGCCAGCGAAGAGATATAATCCCTCCACCTGGTCCTAGGTCTACCCCTTGGTCTCTTCCCAGCTGGACGTGCCTGGAACACCTCCCTAGGGAGGCGCCCAGGTGGCATCCTAACTAGGTGCCCGAACCACCTCAACTGGCTCCTTTCGACGCGAAGGAGGAGCGGCTCAACTCCGAGTCCCTCCCTGATGACCGAACTTCTCACCTTATCTCTAAGGGAGACACCAGCCACCCTGCAGAGAAAACCCATCTCGGCCGCTTGTATCCGCGATCTCGTTCTTTCGGTCATGACCCATCCTTCATGACCATAGGTGAGGGTAGGAACGTAAATGGCCCGGTAGACAGAGAGCTTTGCCTTCTGGCTCAGCTCCCTTTTCACAACGGGGAACCACCACCCTGGTCTGCCACTCCTTCGGTACTGTTTCCGACTTCCACGCAACGTTGATGAGACGTGTCAACCATGACAGTCCCTCAACACCCAGAGCCTTCAACATTTCTTTTTAAAAAGGGGGATCAGAGGGTGTGTGCCAATTACAGAGGCATCACACTACTCAGCCTCCCCGGGAAAGTTTACTCCAAGGTACTCGAAAGGAGGGTCAGGCCGATTGTCGAACCTCAGATTGAGGAGGAACAATGCGGATTCCGTCCTGGTCGTAGAACGACGGATCAGCTTTTTACTCTCGCAAGGATCCTGGAGGGGGCCTGGGAGTACGCTTATCCGGTCTACATGTGTTTTGTAGACTTTGAGAAGGCGTATGACCGAGTTCCCAGGGAGTTACTGTGTGAGGTGCTAATTATAATGTTTAAAAATGGCACGAACACACAGAGAATGCCTCCAGCGAAGAAACAGGTGAGTGGGTTGTTTGGTTGGGGGGGGGGTAGACAGACTCACCTACAATGAGTCCCACCTCACACTGGGGGTCCTCATAGCAGCAGGTCATCATGGTTCCCACTGTGTCGTTAACCACTGCCACAAAGTTCAAGTCAAATTCCTGGAAAGCAAGAAGGTGTATTTATATAGCACACGTCAACAACAAGGCAATCTGAGGTGCCTTACAACTGACATAAAAGCATCAAGATAACATAAGATAAGACTTTATTCATCCCGAAGGAAATTGTTGTGCCAGTTACAAAAATACAATAAACACAGCAGTACAATAATAATAAAACTGTACACTAACAGTGCAGTAAAAAGAGCGATTAAATAACTACAGGAAACATAATTAATGTATATATTAACAGTATTTAGTAGTGCAAAAACCGTAGTGGTAGTTACGTAATTACACGTTAGTTATCGAACATTATTAATAATAATAATAATAATAATATTGCACATGATAGCAGAGTCTTTTGTAATGATGGTAATAGTATTTATATTGCACATAGTGGTGGTGTGGAATTTCTCAGTTCCCTTTGCTGAAGAGTTATATCGTTTGACGGCCACTGGGAGGAAAGACCTCCTGTGGCGCTCTGTGGTCTCAGACATGGTGCAAAAGATTATAAAATCACATTAAAATATAAAAAACTGTCATTAAAGGAAGCCGTGATAAAGGTATGACAACCTCCACCAATAACCCTGGCTTTAAATCCGGAGATCTAGAAAGATCATTAGTTTAGTGCAGCCTCTCGGCTTTATATCACTGGAGAACAGGACATTTGGTAATAAAAGTGTTTTATTGAAGGTTTCTTTAGATTTTGAAAATGTCCGAATGTACTATTCCATAAGGTCAGTATACAAAATGCTTGTGTGACGACCCCTGCTTTAAGGTCTCCTGTGGTGTGTATGGCCCTTTAATGTTCCTCCTCTGCTTGTGCCCGCACTGATTGAGGACACCTGACGCACTGATTGAGGACACCTGACGCACTGATTGAGGACACCTGACGCACTGATTGAGGACACCTGACGCACTGATTGAGGACACCTGACGGCTGGCACCGGAGGATTAAGAGGCCTGAGCCAGAGTCTCGATCTCTCTCCCCCCAGAGGACCGGACCTCGGAGAGCAGCGTCGTCTATTATTTTTTGCCTTGCCCTTTTGTTTGTTTTTGGCCACATTGAGTTTTGCCAAATAAATACCTTTTTCTATACATATTCTTGTCCTTCCCACGCTTTTTGGTTATGGCCAAGAGCCAGGCCATGACACTTGTATAATCACAGACCTTGTTATTGTTGTCTATTCTTAGATTTCTTTTATAATGTACCGTCTATAGGGTCTTACAAAATGTACTTTTCATTATAATAGCTCCATTTATGTTTTTTTCTTTTGGCTGGAATGAAACCTTTTTTACAGCAGACTGTATTTGCCAACCTTGGGAGAGAAGGCAGAATAGTATGGAGCCCGCTAGGGGACATTGAGAAGAACAAAAAAAATGTCATTTAGGTCAATGTATTTCCTGGTCAGTTCGGCTGCTACGGCAACACAGAAACCACAACAATGGAGCGGTTCATCGATTTTACTTTGAGCTTGGCCTTAAATATAAAGATATAACATCAGTGCTTGGCAATAGGCACGGGTTTCACACATAGACTGTATATATAAAGGGTTTCACATAAGTGAAGACACCTCAAGAGAACACTCAGAGCGAGGGACATGCACGTTCCTCTGAGCTGAGTTATTGTCAGATTCGAATTTCGCGGATCAATAATTCATGAACATAACGTTGTAAAAATACAAACAACATGACTTTACAATCATAGCAAGGTAGACAACGAGCTACAGAGTCGTTTTTATCAGAACAGTTCGATACGCGCCGTCATCCGAGCTAAACATCAAGAATTGGTCACAATCTGCAGCTTGAGGAGGGAGAGGAGGAGTGCTTAGGGACCGTCTACAAACTGCAATGGAGTTTTGCGAGATATCGCAAAAGTATTGCGAGATCTCGCAAAGGGGTTTTGCGAGAGTTTTGTTCAAAACTTTTTTTTCTTTTCTTCTCCATGTCCCTTAGGGGGCTGCGTAGAATAGTGCTCGTTTTTTGACAACTTAAAAGGTAGGGTAGGTAAGAATGGAGAAACCAGCTCGAGTGCGCTAAAATGTGAAACTACGCAGCCGAAAAAAATCTGCCCCTTCCTTCAGACTTCCTCTCAGAGCCCCTCCTCCAACACACACGAACGCGCACATGACCAATGAGGGCACGAGATGAGTTTGTGCACAGATGGAAGGCTGACAGGCAGGTCGGCCATCCAGTTACTTTAGCCGGGCCGGCTCAGATGATTGGTCGTGCTTTTTAAAGCGCCACGGCTTCCACAGATGAAATATTTGTATGTTAAAGCATTTATTGTCAAAGCATTTCATGTATTCATTGTTATCGGGATGTTAAGAGCACTCCATGGAATATAACAAAAAGTGTTTCTGAAGTGAATTACCTACCCTACCTTTAAGCTCCAGCCGTCCGATGATTAAA
Organism: Pseudochaenichthys georgianus; assembly: GCF_902827115.2. Classification (NCBI taxonomy): domain Eukaryota; kingdom Metazoa; phylum Chordata; class Actinopteri; order Perciformes; family Channichthyidae; genus Pseudochaenichthys; species Pseudochaenichthys georgianus. Next base: position 42,084,384 of record NC_047511.1, on the reverse strand, counting down.
ATCCTTCAACCTTTTAAAACAGAGTTAAAACCACCAATATCTTAAAAGTTAATGGTAAAAATGTGGCTTGAAACTGGGTCAAAAGCTACCGACGCATGTACAAAGGGGGTATGCCGCCATTACAGGAGAGCAACAGATTCACAAAATGTAAAGATTTCTGTTTTACAATTCTTGGAAGCACACAATATACATAAGTCTTGTCATTTTAATGCAAACATGTAACCTTTCATAGGCTTACAATATGATGTATAACTCTCATAGTTGCTATGATAATATGTGCCATAGCAACGGGATATACTACATATAAACAGTATAACTGGGTTTGGACGGAAACCCTTTAACAGACATTTAGAATAATAACTTTTTTTTTACAGCTGGTTAAAGTTCACCTTGATTCTCACTTAGTTTGTTTTAGTAATCTGTAAGCCTTAGATATATACCGAAGATAAAAGGAGAATAGGGAGGAAGAATGAGGGACATATGGGAGCCGTTTGTAAGACACAGCTCACTCTTCGTTATAGTCTTCTAGTGTCCACATTCATGTAATGTTGATGCGTTTACTGACCCGTCTGCGGCGGACAGCATCTTTTAGTAACGTGAGGACATCTTGTCCTTCACAGCCGCTGGCATTGAAACCTTTTGTCCACTTCAGAAGAATTCCCTGGAGAAAAGGACAGAAGTGATTGGTTTGTGTGACAGGAGGAATTATTGCAGTGATTTAAATGTTGACACGATCTAGGGTCAAGTTAGAAATGTGTCTGTCTGTAGAGATCTGGCACCACTGTCACTATTCTCACGTGATTTGTATTTATTTTCTTTCATTTTAATTTAAGACTGGTATTCATTTAGATCTGTTCAACTTGAAACACATTGTTCTTAGGAAACTTAAAGCTTCCGTTTTAACTCAAGTTTTTTTTTCTCATGCGATGCAAAAAAAAAAAGAAAATAAAGTGATAAACTACACTATGTTTATTTAACCCTTAGATGCACGAGTGACAGGACCCTACACTCTTCCATAAGTGGGTCAAAAAGGACCCGTATTAGAATAATATGTGTTTTTATGCCATTTCTGTCATTTTGGAAAAAACGTTTTGAACATGTCGATGCAAAGATCTCCACTATCCTGAGACCCTCACAGTATTCAAGTCCCTTTTGAAAACTCATCTCTTCTCCTCTTGTCTACTCACAGCCCACCCCCCATCAATCCATGCCGATTAATCAAGTTTGATAGTCCTATACCCCCCACCCTAATCTTCCCTTATATTGTAAAGCGATGTTGAGTCCTTGAAAAGCCCTATACAAATATAATGTATTATTATTATTATTATTATTATTATTATTATTATTATTATTATTATCATACTGACGGGTATCAGATCTTGCTGTGTACAATAATCTTCCTGAGAGGTGTCACTTGTGATGTCGTCTGTGTGGTCTACAGTGAATGTATTCCTGACAGCAACAGGTGATACGAATCAAAGGTTCCCAGAGGATCCCATAGGAAATGCATGCGGGTCATTTTTGACCCACTTATGGAAGCTTGGGGTAGCAATACAAAAACTACAATTTCTTAAAATGTACATTTAAAATTTGAATGGCATGATATCCCTAACATGTTTTTTGACGATTAGCTGGAATATGAAATGATAAAAAATGTAATTACAAAGATACTTCAAGAAAACACCTCACCGGGTCAAAAAAGACCCACTTATGCATCTAAGGGTTAAAGAACAATTACTCCATCGTGCTATATATCATTATCGCCACATTAAATCACTGCTACGGTGGTTGGATAAAAACACCTGAACATACCCGAGGTCTTTGTTTCTGCTCAACCTTCGCAAAGTGAGTTAATTAAAGTTATCAACAGTTTCTTCAGCTGTACAATTATAAGTTTTGAAATGCAACAGAATTTTTGTTTCACTCTCTAAAAAAGGACTAATTTCTAAAAACATAGTTGAGAAACATGGTCAATGAATTACAAAGAAGCTCATGTATCCTCTAGGGTTTATGGTCTAATGCTCCTCCAAAAGCATTAGTTTGAGTTCAACTGAAATGGATCAGGACAAAAAGTGAGAGAATCTTTTTTCCTGAAACTCTCAGCATCTCTTAACACAGAGGGGACACATGTTCATGTACAAAAGTGGATTGTCCATAATAGGTGAACTTTAATAAATGTTGCTTTTGGAGGGCTGCCTTTCAGCTCTGCTTGATGTTTTCGACCATGAAACCCAAAGCACTAGCAGCCTGCACTTACAAAATCCGCTCTTATTGTAGACATTGGACATGTAAGAGGGGGTGCTTCATGTTTAAGTGCATGATGCAGGCAGAGCTGAACAATAACGCCTATAGTTCACTGAGAACACACTGTGATTTTGCTTAGGCCAATAACACAAGCAAAAAGAAGACGGGCTGGGCGATATAAAGTTTAACCAGATACCTCAATATCAATATTCTATTGGGGCTTTCCTAAAATATGTTAGGGTTAATGTTAAAAAACATTTTTAAATGTAATTATAATTATGTGGATATAATCACCGAGTGGGTAAAAGACAGTAATACAAAAAATAAAATTAAACCCCCTTGTGCCTATTACGATGTAACAAATATGTAGATTTATTGCTTTGCCCAAAAAATAAATATCCTTTTCTCTGCACTCATGCTGTTATAATTAAAATAAAAGACCTGGGAGCAAACAGATATTGATAATGCCAACTAAATGTACTTGAAAATGTGCACATTTAATTCAATTTGTTTTCATATGCATGATAGGCAGCCTTACACTAATAATGAATATTAAACCAAACGTTACCTGATCTATTTTTGTCTGGTAACAGGGGAAGGAGAATGTAAATCCCAGAGGTAAGGATGCTCCACTCATGCCCATGTATTCCAGAAAGTCGGCAATGCAGTCCACGATGTGGCTGAAAAGCTGTCACACAAAAGAGAGAAAAACACTGAAAATGACTGAAGTTACGTACAAAAAAACAGCACGCAAAATGACATACACAAACCAGTATGCCGTCGAGGCCAAAGAGGCATTCACATGCTCCTTGGATTGTCACATCTCCCTAATTGTGAAGTCATTATCCCAACTTCAGTGTATTCAGAAACCTGTAGTCGTAAAAAGACAACAACGCGGGTTTCATTTAACATTTAAACCTTATTATCAGTTCGAGAGTTATTGTTCCAACGACAGGTGCCGTTCAAAGGAATTCTGCTTTGGAAAATCAGTTTTCCAATTATTTCAACACCGCATGAATGCAGCAGAAATGTTTAATCTTACAAATGTTAACAAAAGTAAAACAACTTTAATGTAGAATAGAATAGAATTGGGAGGGATGAACCCCTCTTTAATGGTCCCACATGCAGAGCACACAGTGACATGTGTTCTCTGCTTTTAACCCATCCTAGCACCAGGAGTCTAGTACTAGGAGCAGAGGGCAGCTATTGTACAGCGCCCGCGGAGCAATGGGAGTGGGTGTCCGGTGCCTTGCTCAAGGGCACCGCAGCAGGGCAGGAGGTGAACTGGGACCTCTCCAAGTAGCAGTACACACTCCATATTTTAGGTCTGGTCTGGGACTTGAACCGGCGACCCTACAGCTCCCAGTCCAAGCCCCTACTGACTGAGCCACTGCCGGACGATACAATGTCTCTGTATATCTTTGACCTCCTTGGGAATTAAGCTAGATGGTTTTTTGTGAACGTCCTCCTTGGCCAATGTAACAAATTGGTGTTATTGTGTTCCACTGTTGTGACAAAACTCTTTATACTTCACAATTAATAAAATCGGTTGCTTGTAATAATGCACTCAACATAGATAAGTTACATTCAGAGTTGCACTCTTTTATCAGAGGACCAGCTTTTACCATTAGATGATTGAACTTCACAAACATGGCAGAGGTTAGTGTAACCACTTATGTGAAATACTCAGAGATGGCAAAAGTACACACATCCTTTACTCAAGTAGAAGTACAGGGGTACGGCCGCCGCTTCCCCCGGGCCTGTTAACTCTGCTTCGACTGTTTTCTGTAAATGAGATGTGCGGTTGCCCTGATGTCTCAGACAAGCCTCCCAGCAGTCCGACTCTCCCGGTAACCCGAGAGCGCCTGCTAGTTCATCAGATAGTGGTCCTTGCCTTGTTGTTAGCTCTCCAGCATTTTGAGATGTATGTTGGATCCAGCTCTTGGCCAGTTGTTATGTTTATTTATCACAATTACATCATATTCTGGTCTTGCATGTACAATCACACTCAGCGTCTCGTGCAATGGGCCCTGTGTACTGTTAGTGTGTGTGGTTTCACAAAACCTGTGGGCTTTTGTCTTAAGGGAGGGGGAGTTACGGCCGCCGCCTCCCCGGTCCTGTTAACTCTGCTTCGACTGTGCCCTGTTGCCCTTGGCTGCTCACCTCCTGGCCCGCCTCCGAAGATGGGATTGGAGCGTGCCGGGCCCGACACACTCCAATCCCAGCGCACACCTTCCGGAGACGACGACAAAGCCTGTGGACAACTATCAGTCGGAAGGCTCTGATGTGTGAACTCTGATCGTGTGACGCCTCTCGCTACTTGCTCTTCGATCACAGACAAAGCTGTTAACTGTGTTTAACTGGTGTGGTCCGTATTTAGTGTAGTGTTGTTGTGATTAGATGTGTCTGTCGAGAGTAGCTTAGCATTACGTTGACTGTTGTCCTCGAGCTTGGCTGTGTTTTCTTATAGCCTCCTTTTGTTAGTTTGTACCACTTTGATAGTGAGGGTTGTTTTGTTGCTATTTTGTTTGTTGTATCTATTTCTTTGTATTTACTTAGGCTCTCTTTTTAGAGTACTCCTTTTGTTGGTCGCTCATTTAAACCTGCGCCCTTTTGGCCCTTTTGTTTGCTCCAGGCTGCTTGCCTTACATTTTGTTTATATCGCCATTTAATAAACTCCTTGTAATTATTACCAATTCCAACTGGTGTGTGTTGCTTTTCCTCTTCCCCTAGTACAGATACTCGTGTTTAAAACGTCTTCACTCAAGTCAAAGTAAAGAGGCTTTGAAGTGTACTTCAGTAAAAAGTACCCATAACTAGCAGCTGCTTTAAAGAGTACCTGACCTCCCTTTATATTAATAGAACAATAATGTCATTGTTAGCTAATGAATGTTTCCATGCCGACTAACGGCAACATGACAACGTTTCCATTGGTCCCTCTTCTTTAGAGAAGACCATGAAGTGATGGATACACGGATCGTGTTCCAATCAATAGGCACGCAGTGACTCTAAAGAATAATGATCACGCACCAACACACATTCAGACTAAAGGAACCAGCTGTTTGGAAAATGAGAGAAGTAGAAAGTACAGGTATTTGTGTTCAACATGTAAGAAGTAGAAAGTACAGGTATTTGAGTTCAACATGTAAGAAGTAGAAAGTACAGGTATTTGGGTTAAAAATGTAAGAAGTAAAAGTAAGAAGTCATCAGAAAAATAAGTAGTGGAGTAAAGTACTGATACCAGAAACATGTATTTAAAGTGGACCTATCATGCTATATTTGAAACATATATTGTAGGGCCATACCTATATAAAACATGTCTGTGAAGTTTTTTTTTCAAAATACCAAACAGATCATGCATTGTAGCCATGCCTCATTTCGCTCTATTTGCTCTATTCCAGCCCTGTCTTCACAAGGGCTGATTCTGTGGCAAATGAGCTGCAGCTGACCACGCCCCCCTGCAAAGGAGGGGGGCGAGGCACGAGCGTCATGTTACCATGCTGTTACCATGCTGTTACCATGCTGTTACCATGCCACGCAACCTCTCATTCCCCTGATAGGTGGAGAGTTGCCCATATAGGCGGAGCACCCCGTTTCTGACGTCAGAACAATTTCAAATCTGTATCAGATCCGTTGCAGCCCCGTTTTTAGAGATTTGGGTATGAAGGAAAAGAGAGGGTTGTGTTTTCTGACACTTGGTGAGTTCCCTGACACCGAGGACACATCTTCATGTATAAAAGACGTACACAAGTGCATTTTGCATGATAGGTCCCCTTTAAGTACAGCAACAAAGTATTTGTACTCCACTACTTCCCACCTCTGGAAATACTCAAAGTACTTTAGGGATGGCTAACCTCTTCCCCTGTGCCCTGCATGGTCTCCTGTGGGATGCTGTAGATCTTGTGATTCATGTCCACATTGTGTCCTTTTCCACTGCGCACTCGCACCAGAAGCACCCGGAAGCTGGAGCCCCCCAGGTCCAGAGCCAGGAAGTCCCCGTGCTCTGAGGAAGACAATCAGGATGAGAATCACAAACGCAAACATAACAGCATTATGCAAAATGCTAAAATGAATAACAAGTCAAGTGGTCTGTTTTTCTCTTAAGGCAGGGGTCGGCAACCCGCGGCTCTTTAAGCCCTCTGCTCTTGCTCCCTTGAGCTTAGACATAAATAAGAAGGAAATTAAATAAAGGTATTTGTAGGACTATTTAAATGTTGTTGCATGGTTGAACATGTTTCATATCTTGTATTTTGAGGTGATACTGTGGCACATAAATAAAAAACAAAACGGTTTTAATTGGGTAAACTAAAGTATGCGTCACATCCTGCTGCAGTCCCGCGCCAGCGCCTTTTCTTGCAGGCGAATAACCTGACCCCCGGCTCGATGAGCAAACTATGGATAAATCAAAGAAAAGAAAAGTACCGGAGGAACACAGAGGGTTTCATTTTGCGTGGTTAGAGTTATCTGCTTTCAAAGCAAACGATGCTGGCTTACCGGTATGTTCAATATGTAGAGAGAAGTCGAAGGTGCTGCAGCCTTTACGTATCGAGGAGAAACACGGAAGAGGAAGACAGCTGACGATCTTCAGTCATAATTCAATCAGTTTACTCTTTTTAGGGTGCAGCTATGTTTTATTTATTTCAAAGTGGGTCCATTTTAATTGTATTTTTTTTCCTTCAAATGTGCAGGGGACTCCCGAGTGCTGTGTTGATTTATTTTAAAGTAGGCCTGTGTATTATTTTTTATTCTCCTTCTGAGTTCTTTTTTTATTATAAGAGGATAACAGTTTTATAAATAATAATTGCAAAAAAACTGTAGTTGTTGTGTATGATATAACAATAAATACAACTTTATAAGCTATCAAATATGTGTTGCGGCTCAAGACAAAACAAATAGTTGGAAAAGGGGGCAAAATGGCTGTTTTGGTCAAAAAGGTTGCAGCCCCCTGTCTTAAGGGGAGACACTTCAGGTAAATAAGATAACGTTTTTACCCAATAGATATCACTCTAAAAAAAATGGATGTAACAAGTTTTTCTGACGATGTATGTATTAATATCGAAATTAGGCATTATTTAAAAATATGTGGACATTAACATACTTTTCTAGAACAAAAATCTGAACAATGCAGCCAGGTTTAAAGTTCTTGTTGCATTTTTGTGACATTTAAGAGTTAAAGGATTTCACAGAGGGATTTTGATATCTTTGCATCACTCGATAAACAAATGTAACTGATAGAAATCACCATGAAACGTCCCCAGCTGAATACATTATATTATATTGCAAATAAGGGAATAGGGAACATTTACTTAACAGTTAACTAATTAAAAATATTAGTTCTAGTATAATAAGTTAGTATATAAACACCTGTGTTTATGAAAAGTTTATTTTGGATGTGTTCTTTCCACTTCGATAGCAAAATAGTGCATGAAAAAACAATCCTTTTTGTAATTATTTAGCCTTTAAAGCTTAAGAACATTAATTAATAATAATTAACTAATGAACTTGGGAGCATTTCCCACTTTTTCCCCACACTTATTTCCATCTTCCACTCTAGAGCTACCTGTTCCATCCGGAGTGTCTCTCACGTAGGAGGGCAGCATCTTGAGGCTGGACTGCTCATGGTTTTGCTTTGACAGTCCTCGCTCCATGTCCTCGCTCATCCTCCTCTTCACATCCAGCAGCTGCTCTCGGCTCAGACGCAGGGTGTCCAGGACACGCTGACGCTCGGCGTGTTGAACTGCGAGACGGTAGGCGACCGCCGTTACCATGGCTGCACCTTTCCCGCTGCCACACTGCGACTGCAGGAAACGCACATCGCAGTCGGGCACGAGTCGCCGTACCATCTTGTGGAGCCTCCTGGAAAACCTGAGAAAAAGGAGATACATTTTGTTCAATTTATCTTTTGTTTTTAATCCTGACATCCCTTATCTTGCAAGTTTAAATGCAGAGAAAATCATAATTATACTATTTATGTGTTACTAGTTTGCCATTAAAGTGGCCATTTGTATGTTCAACTCTATTCAGCTGAAAAGCAATCACTCCTGCTTCTATACACTGAATACTGAAATCCCTTTTATGCATTCATTTCTGGCAGTGAGTCAGTCAGTAGGGGCTTGGACCGTGAGCCGTTGGTTCGCCGGTTCAAGTCCCCGAACAGACCTAAACATGGAGTGTGGACTGCTACTTGGAGAGGTCCCAGTTCACCTTCTGGGCCCTGCCGTGGTGCCCTTGAGCAAGGCCCTGGACACCCCCACCCCCCACTCCCATTGCTCCCCAGGCGCTGTCCAATAGCTGTCCACTGCTCCTAGTACTAGGATGGGTTAAATGCAGAGGTCACATTTCACTGTGTGTGCTGTCTGTTTTGTGTTATGCTGTTGTGCCACATGTATTGTTGACATTTACGTTTTGTTCTGTTCTGTTATATGCCTTGTGCGGAATGCTTTGGCAATACTATGTTTAACATGTGGTTCTGCCAATAAAACCCCTTTGTATTGTATTGAGTTCAGGAACACTCACTCTGAATGGTTCTTGTAAACGGAGCCGTCCACTCCAATAGTGGTACGCAGCTTCTCTGCCGCTTTGTTGTCCCGGATCTGCCTCAGCACAGCCACCAGAGCAGCAGCACACAGGTGAGCGGACCGCGTGGAGACCACCTGACACACCCTCTGTGTTGCTATGCAGTCCTCCACCAGCGGGTCGAGTCCCAGGCCCCGGAGCACCTCCTCCGCACGCTCCACACCTTCCTCCTCCCTGCAGGAAAGGCAATGAGGTGTTTTGTACAGGAGACAATTTAAAGTGCTTTAAGAAAAAACATTAAAGGTTATGCAAAATCCACTTGTTCATGTCTCTTCTACATCAATATGTGTCCCCTCTTCTACACGTCTCTTCTACATCAACACGTGTCCCCTCTTCTTCATGTCTCTTCTACATCAACATGTGTCCCCTCTTCTTCATGTCTCTTCTACATCAACATGTGTCCCCTCTTCTTCATGTCTCTTCCACATCAACATGTGTCCCCTCTTCTTCATGTCTCTTCTACATCAACATGTGTCCCCTCTTCTCCATGTCTCTTCTACATCAACATGTGTCCCCTCTTCTTCATGTCTCTTCTACATCAACATGTGTCCCCTCTTCTTCATGTCTCTTCTATATCAACATGTGTCCCCTCTTCTTCATGTCTCTTCTACATCAACATGTGTCCCCTCTTCTTCACGTCTCTTCTACATCAACATGTGTCCCCTCTTCTTCATGTCTCTTCTACATCAACATGTGTCCCCTCTTCTTCATGTCTCTTCTATATCAACATGTGTCCCCTCTTCTTCATGTCTCTTCTACATCAACATGTGTCCCCTCTTCTTCATGTCTCTTCTATATCAACATGTGTCCCCTCTTCTTCATGTCTCTTCTACATCAACATGTGTCCCATTTGTGGAAAGAGACTCTGAAAGTTTCAGGAACAAAGATTCTCTCTCTTTTTGATCCATTTATACAAAAACCTGTCTGAAAATGAGCTGATCAGATGTTGGCCACTTTATGATGTCATAACGATGTGTTGTCTTGTGTAACCGTTAGCCAATCAGCAACCAAGGTAACCCCCCCCCCCCACCTTATCACCTGAATCTCCTCTAGAGCACCATTGTGTTCTTTTTAACCAAATCTCTCTCAGAGGGGCGTGGGGAGGGAAGTGCAGACAGAGAATCAGCACTTTGGAAACAGGGCTGAAACAGAGGGGATTATGGGTAATGCTGCAATGATCTGATTGGTGTTTGGAGCCAAACACTTCAGAGACATGTTTTGCATATATCTGAGAGCTATGATATATTGATGAAAAACAGTATAATAGGGGACCTGTAAGACAAAAAACCTCAATTTAAAAGAAGTCGCAATTTTCTTTTCGGCATAAAAACTGAAAGTAGAATATAAATGACATTCAATATAACCTTTACTGTTTACTGTTATTTTGAAAAGCTTTGCCACTTTAAATTCTGCACATATATTATTTTTCCTGAGTAATTTGTCATATTCTTGTTGCACATTTATAGTACAATTGTATTTCTTGTTACCAGTTTTTAATTATAGTTAGATAAGATAAGAGAGATTTAAAAATGCACAAAATATGAGCAATATGAAGTGAAACGAGACTGGAGTTGTCTCATCTGTGTCTATATTGCAATTGTATGGTGAATAAAAGCAGTCACCTTATTAGTTGAAATTAATTTAAATGTAAATAGAAAACATGATGCAATAATCTCACACACTGTTGTTGCTGCTGAAGGGTTGTGTGTGTGTGTGTGTGTGTGTGTGTGGGTGTGTGGGTGTGTGTGTGTGTGTGTGTGTGTGTGTGTGTGTGTGTGTGTGTGTGTGTGTGTGTGTGTGTGTGTGTGTGTGTGTGTGTGTGTGTGTGTGTGTGTGTGTGTGTGTGTGTGTGTGTGTGTGTGTGTGTGTGTGTGTGTGTGTGTGTGTGTGTGTGTGTGTGTGTGTGGTCTTTTTTTGTTCCCTTGACTATTGTTTGTATGCATTTATATCTGTCTTTATGACTGTTTCGTTTACTTCTGCACCAACAAATGTCCCTTTATGAAAAATTAAGTTTACTTGAGATTGACATGTTCCTCACAGATGTTGTTATTTGCTGTAATATCACGGTGTTTTTAAAATAAGTTAAAGCAGATGTGTATCTCATCGATGGAATCAAACTTGCTGCCGAGGCATATTCGTCATGGCACCCTTCAATATCAGTCCTGTACTACGAATCCAGTTCAACATAACCTGGATATGTTTGAGTTACCCGGTTGGCCTAATCCAAAACAAACGCGCTCTCGCTAAGCGGTCCTACGACGCTGGTTATCAACTCGGTAACTCAAGCCCGGTGTGTCCTATCTAGTAGTTATGTGCGCGTTCACATGAAAGGGGCGGGGCTAGCAACATTAGACTAATCACAAACATGGAGAAGCGTACTGAAAGCGCGGCATTGGGATATATATATTTTAAATCCTCTGGAGCAGAGAGGAGCTGTGGATTATTGTTATTGATGAACGCATCAGTGTTTCTTAGGGTCAAAAACACTAAACTCACAACTTAAAATTAAAGCGTTTAGTTTATTTAATGAACGAGCACATGTTCAATGTGAATAGTGACAGTATATATAGATTAGTTGCAATTTGGTGCTATAAATAAAAAAAGTATTATTATTTTTTTTATTTTTAAACACCTTGAATTTCAGGGGGGGTGCGGGGGTGCGGGGGTGCGGGGCACCGTTGGCGGGAATGGTAGGGGAAACACTGGTATGTCACACTGTAAGTGTTGCATGGCCAGATACGGCTCAAGAAGCTGACTCAGATAAGGAAATATATGATACATTATGATGTGATATGTGATATGAATGATAATGGGACACATCGACATCTGCACCTACAGTGCCGCGGACTGTAGGCTACTTAATGTTACTCTGATCCGGTTACTTATGTTGTGGCAGATATTTAAGTAAGCTTTCTTAACGCTAATGTTATAATAGTCAGATTGCTCGGAAGATGGGAGGTGATATTCTATTAATGTTCACGTTCACACAGTTGGTAATTTTTGCCGGCCGTCTTTCCTGCAACGGCAGTTTTCCTGTATTTCCTTTCTCCTGTAATATGACTTGATCGCTTTAAACTCCGCACACAGAGCTCTGATTGGTCAGCAGGCGGTGCTTTCACTGAGCTGATCTCTTATCCTGGAACCAAACCTGCTCCGGAGCAAGTTAGCCGTTCAGCATAAGTTACCATGGAGATCTAGCCCGGTAAGAAGAGAACCAGCGTCGTAGGACCGAAACCCAGAGTTTACCCTGAAGTTAGCTTGCTAATTGAAAATCCGGCTTCGTAGTACAGACCTCTGGTTTCTCCTTCATTTGCATACGATAATTATTTGTCCCTACCACTGCTCACTCTGGGGAAAGTGTGGACAGTCTTTTTCTTTTAATGTCAGGGAGATCCCGTCCCCTGCTGCACAGGTGTCTCATTACTGAGAGTTCACGCTGTAGCAACAGGAACATATCATATACGGATATACAGTTTATTAATTATCACAAAGTCTGATTTTCACTACGATGATGTTGGCCGAAAAACTTAATGAGAACGATTTCATTATGAACATTTTAATATAATATAATAATAATTTCAGTCAGATGTATCTTTGTTTATTGTTTATTTGTTGCTGTATTGCCATGTGAATTATACTCAAAATAAGTAAGAAAGTGGAGAGAGCGTGTGCAACTATAACCGTACAGCAAAAGCACTTTAATCAATGATTTATGGTGTGTATTATTAACATGATACATCTTTTATTTTTTCAGGGTTAGGGTTTAGTTAGTTTATTACAACACAGTTACTTAAAAGTTAGACTTTAAATGTAATGCAAAGGTACTTTTTTTGTGCAAAAAGCACATTCGCCAAAAGTAAGAGAAAACATTAAATGATTTAAACATATAATACTGTGTGGTGAGCACTCTCATCCATCAGGTGATAAGATGTTCAGGCCAAGTTAAACAAACCATCAGTCTTTTTTGTGACCTTGAAGACGCTTAACCTATTCTCTAGTTCTTAGGGGTCAGCTGTCAACACGTGGGTTACATACAAGTACATAAATGCAAAGAGTGCAGCCACAGTGAACTCTCCGCTGTCCGTCTCTCCTTCACGCCTGAGCTACATGTGTGGAAGAACACGTAGCAAATACTTTTGATTAATGTTATATTATTCATGTAGTGTTCAATCTCAGCTCAGTGTGAGAGTGTACTGCATTTCAATGTCAAAGAGCAAAAAGCAGTAAGAAGCAAATCTAATTTAAGCAAAAAATGTAAAGACCCCCACAGTTCCTTCAGGAAACTAAGGCTTGAGTTGCACCAGAGCAAAAACCACTGGCAGGCAATTGAGATGTCTACAAGGATCAAAAGATTGAATAAGTGTCTCTTAACATTTTTTATAAAAAGCTGGAAAAAAGATAGCTTTTTAATGCACTGCAGAGCTATTCAATTGTAAAGCATATAATTGCGTTGTCAATTAAATTATTGTAATAACTTTAAAGTACAAGAAGTGTGCACTGGACTCTATATTGGCAGATATTTAATATTAAATAATTGGGATTAGGAGCAAAAAACTTCAATCAGGACTTTCCCAATTTCTGCAGAGGACGCTAAAATTATCTTTTTTAATAAATTAAACTTTCTAAAACACACACACACACACACACACACACACACACACACACACACACACACACACACACACACACACACACACACACACACACACACACACACACACACACACACACACACACACACACACACGTACTTGTCAGTGTCGATGCCGTAGATGAAGCTGGTGCTGAAGCTCCCTTTTTTGAGGAGCTTTGGTGAAGTCTTGCCCTGGAACAGCAGCTTTTCTTTGGTCATCCTCACCAGGATGAGACGCACCACTTCCCCCAGGTACAGGCCGCTGATCATCTTCTCAAACCTGCACAGCAACACAATACAAAGAAGCTAAAGATATCCTCACATCCATAAGAGTTTCTTTCAAACTAGGGCTTTGCAAATTGCAATGAAAGAGTATTTGCAAAGCCCTCGTGTCCACATGTAGACACTTTGCAATACCGCTTATACTGCAGTAGCTACTATCAAGTGTTCTTGTGATGCGTGTGCCATATCACGCATCATATGCACCTTCACTTCCCAGCATTACTTGAAACTGCTTGTGCAATGTCCACTTTTTTGACCTGTATTTAAAAGGTAGGGTAGGTAAGAATGGAGAAACCAGCTCGAGTGCGCTAGCATTTGAAAGTAGGCAGCCGGAAAAAATCTGCCCCTTCCTTCAGACTTCCTCACAGAGCCCCTCCTCCAACACACACGAACGCGCACATGACCAATGAGGGCACGAGATAAGTTTGTGCACAGGTGGAAGGCTGACAGGCAGGTAGGCCATCCAGTTACTTTAGCCGGGCCGAAGCAGATGATTGGTCGTGCTTTTTACAGCGCCACGGCTTCCACAGAGGATGTTTTTTATGTATTTATTGTCAAAGCATTTCATGTATTCATTGCTATCGGGATGTTAAGAGCATCCCATGGAATATAACAAGTGTTTCTGAAGTGAATTAGCCACCCCACCTTTAACTTGTGTTTTATAATTGTTTATGTGATAGAGATTATGCAATGTTTTTAGTGTTTGTTGATTATATGTACCGACCTAAGGACTGCCAAATCTCCTCTCTTTCCTGAGATTAATATATTTGTATGCATGGTCCTTGTTGAAATAAATACATAATGATAACTCCGTTGTAGTTACTTTCTGATGGTTTTTCTTGCAGAAAGGCAGCATAGAAAGCATTCTCCAGTAGATCTCAGATGAGGGTGTGTCACTTGTACATGTGATGTTTTGGTGTTGTTGTTTTGTTTCTTTCCATTAACTGTCAAGTGGGAACAGAGCTTGCGTTAACCGAATATTTTCCGTCTATGACGGATTTTTTTTAACAATGACGGAAAAATCTGAAAGTCGTCCGTCATTTTGACGGATTAGAACAAACTCAGAACAGCGCCACAGTTTCCCCGCAGCGAGGCTCCGGTGTTATGCCGTGTTATGCATGCCCGCCCAAAAGGAAATTATACCGTTTCCAAACCGAACTTTGCCGAACAGATCATTGAAATGTCTGGGAGTATTTGCTTTACGCTGTGCGCGCTCCCGCGAGGTGCAGTGGACATGCATAACACAGCGCTAACAGTCCCCTGTTGACAGTTCACGAGCGTGCTCCCCCCCCCCCCCCGGCAGAGTTGTGTACAGGCCGACCAACGGGTAATAATGGATTTTGACGGAAATGTTACGATCCTGCTCGTCAAAATGACGGGCAGCGAAAAAGTCTAGCGCAACCTCTGAGTGGGAAATAAGTATTTTTGGTAGTACGTTTTTGTGTTTCTCTTATTATCCTACGATACTGTTATGAAGGACAGACCATCTATTTTTATTTATTTTAGAAAGGGGCAGCTAATATAAGATTATGTTCTTCTCCCTGCTCCTTTTCGGTCAATGGTGTGTTTATAGAGACATGTTTTGTAAACAATTATTATACATTAAGTTGTGCATACCATGATCGGAACAAATTAAATGAAAAACGTATGAGCCATATCAAGACATAACTTGAGCTAGTCTGAATAAGATAGTTACATCTGGCCGTTTGATGTGTATTATATGAATTTAAATACAAAATGTCCATCCCTATATTCTTATATGGACTGCAGGGCTAAAGGGGGTTTGCAGCTTTATTGATGATTGAATGCTTTATATTGCAGTCACAAATCTCGCAGCTCGACTTTTGCAGGATACACTTTTTTACTGTAATCTGCAAAAAACACAACTAATAAAACCATGTCCTGAATCAACTAGTAATAACTTCCTTAATCAATACTTCTTCTTCAATACAAAGCTTGTGGCTGCACATGCTCTCTCCAAGTGTACAGCCTGATTACCATCTGCATGATATGAATTATGTGTTTCTGTTTAAATATGGATCTACAGATAGTAAGAATCATTAAAGTAAGAACATTTGACAGATTTTCAACAATCCACGGTGTATGTATTTGCACGCTAAAATCATATATTGCCATTAAGAGATGGAAATCTAAAATTCTTGCAACTATTTCTCTGTAAACACTGACTGGAATCATGTAGCCACATTCACTGATTAAGTCTGTGTGGTCTTATACATTTCATGTCTAAATTACAAGCCAATATTAACCATTAGCACCATTATAAAAGTCAATTCAGCTCATCAAACCAAGTCAGTGTCACTGAGGGTGGAAACTATTCTATTTCTATTCTTCCTGATTGTCACGGAAGTGATCTCTGGGCCCGGCCTCCGTTACGGGTTTAGCTTCATTGTTGTTGAAAAGTGTTTCCCTTTCCTCATGTCTGTTACTCCTGATTATGTTCACCTGGTGCCCTGTGTGGTCTCCCCCCCCCCCTGTGTCTAATTGCTGATTAGTGTGTGGGTATTTAGGCTCTGTTTCCCTGTCTGTGTTAGAGGTAGTGTGTGTGAGATCCTTGTGGCTGCAAGCTGTGTTCAGGGAGAAACAGCAGCATTGAGGCTGTGTGTCATGTGTTCATGATTTAATAAATGCCCACACCGGGTTGTATTTTGGACGTTCTGCCTCTGCCTCCTTGCTTGGTCGGGCCGCTCAACGGTCAGCTTCACACTGATTAATAACATGTTGTATATTTAAATATGAATGTCTCCTTATATAAAAATGAACATACATATAAAACGGGAACACTACACAGGGTACCCAAATCAAAATATTTGTTATACAAAAACGAAGCTATTGTGTAGTGCAACCCTGTGACAGTGGGCACTACACTACTACACTTAAAGGGGCCCTCTTATGCTTTTTGATTTCTTTTTTCTGTAGTGTTACATATGTTTGTGTGCATGTGAATGGTCTGCAAAGAATAAAATCCCTGTGTTCCTTCCAGAGGGAGTTTCTGTCCCACAAACGCCTCCATTGGACTTCTTTGTTTTCTTCCTTAACATAATGATATCAATATGTAACACTTGGGTTTCTATTGGCTAACAATCTTAACACATTGTACGTGATAAGCTAAGGAGCGCGACATCTGTAAGCGATTGACCAATTATAACAGACCAGCTAACCAATCAGAGCAGACTGGGCTCAGGGTGAAAAGAGGTGCTGAAACACAGGCAGTATGAGAAAAATAAAGAGCTTTTTGAACATTAAAGCATGGAGACATGTCACAGTAGAGACACTACATACAAATATGAATCTGAAAATGAGCACACCATGTCATAATAATACTATAATACTAAATATATCAAATTAAAGAACCCTTGATTTGAGGACATTCACTACTGAGTGATGTTTCATGTAGTAGTAAATCAGATACGCTCAGAGAAACTCACAGCTGCTTGCCAGGGTTCAGAGATCCTGCATCTATCTCCCGATCCACGTCTGTGCGCAGGTCCTCCAGAGCGCCATCGTCTCCGAAAGCGCCCCACTCTGTGTTCACACACATCCGGCCCTCGTCCCCATCCAGCAGCTCCAGGTTCCTCATCTGCTCCATGTAGCAGGCGTTGGTGCCAGTTCCTGGAGGAAAGGAATGTTTTAGCATTAGAATTACAGAGTCGTTTCTAACCAAAAGTTAGACCAGGAATGACAAAACATTTGACTGCAATTCATTCATGTTTGAATCGAACTAAAACCATTATCACCCTTTCCCTTTAAAGAGCCTGTGACACCATCCCAACAACTGTTGTGCAATGAAATATTGGGCCACTAGTCATCTCGAACCGTCAGTTTAAAAAAGAAGTTGCGATACCGTTCCGATAAATATCAATAATTTCGAGGAAATTCCTTCGACTCATTTTGAAGTTTTGGGGGAAACCGGAAGTGACGTCAATGCGGGAACGCTTCACCGTGCGGCGAGAGAGCCAAACACGGACAAAGTGTGTTGTCATGCGTAGAAATGGTGAATTACTGAGATTAGGCACGTTAATAACGTTTTAATGAAGTTGATTACAGTATATTCATATTTGTCAGTGCTTTCATGTCAATTCGGCGACATAAACATAGATGATCGTGGTGAAGATGATTAGGATTAAAAATCGGCAGTGAGAGCTGCTGAATTTCCTCCCGTCGGATGTGATATAAAAACAAATTGATTATTTTTGTGGTTGTAAACTCAAGTGGATGAAACTACATTTATTAGTGCTTTCATGTCAATTCGGCGAACATATGATACATGAAATGATGAGTAAGGATGATGATTAAAAATCGTTTGTTTGAGCCGGTCTGCATTTCCTGATGAGAAAACAAACCGATGCTTTTTGTAGTTTTAGTACACCAACGTGGATTAAACGTGTGGTTTTTTTACCACAATGTTGGGGAAATTAATGGATAAAATGCACGGATTATTATTATTATTATTCCCACTCCGATCGGGACACGAGGTCTACCGTTTCCCCGCAGCGAGGCTCCCCACGTTGACAGTGTACGTGGGCTGGGTGCAGTGGCGGACTGGCCATCTGGACGAATCCCGATGGGCCGGTACCGAAGTGGGCCGGTCGGATAAGTCACTAGCACATCCCCCGATCCCCCCGTTGACAATTTACTAGCGGTACCGAAGTGGGCCGGTCGAGTGTCCCGGGATGATTTTTAGTCCCAGTCCACCACTGGCTACATGACCGTATGATCGCCCATATTGACGCACCTCATTCCTAAACTTCTAACAGATACAACATAAACCGATCCTTCAGCCTCATATGAGCTCTCAGACACGTTCAACATTAACCTGTCATCGCTGTCTGAGCTTGCTGCTGTGTGCACCATCGTGCGTTTACATCTGACTGTATATATATAAAGGTTTACATGCAGAAGCTGGGATCCTGGACGGTGCAGCTGGAGCACTGTGCCCGCAATGACGTCACCCATCATTTGGCGGGACTTGAAGAATCCCCGAGAAGATCCAGAAAATGGTCAACATTGAAGGCAGATTAATGGTTATCAAAGTACAAATATCCAAAATCAGTTCAGTAACGATTTTCAAGGGGACAATATTTACTCAAATTGATGGGTTTGGATGATGGGGAAACTCGTGTCACAGGCTCTTTAAGGCCACTAACAATAAGGGCTGGGTATCGCCACTGATCTACCAAATTGATTGATACTTTTTGATACTTAACCTGTGGCTACCTTACTGCTATGTAATAAGTATGTAAATGACGTAACAAAGTTGCCCTAATTAAAAAGAATAACACAATTAATTTCATAGTGAAATTCAATAAATAAATACTTTATTTCATGTAATATTATAATCGTTAAATATGGCAGGATTTAATACAGTTTTGTTTTATATGTTACACCAATATGCGTAAGTGTTTGTTGTTTCGTGTGCCTAGGAACAAATGTTTATTCATGCACTGGTACTGCATGTTTTGTTGATACACTGGACAACTCAACGTGGGTTGACGTCTTTATTGAAGCTCTGCTGCAGTCTGTGACAAGTGTGACGACCCCTCCACACCACTAGGCGCTCCGTGGTCTCTCTCTCTCTTTCTTTACAGGATCCGGTGCTGTGGGGCCGGTGTCAGCATAGATATATATAAACAATAGATGGCTCATGGGAGATTTTCCAGCGTAGCTGACTGGCCGCCATCTTGCTACAGTTAACAGTTACTCTGATTCGCGTTATGGTAGCTGTTGTAAGGTGAGTGATCTGCAAAAAATACTCTTAACTCACTGAAATCTTGACTGATTTACAAACGGTTTGGTTTATTATAAACATGATTAGCATGGCTATGATACAGGATGCTTGGACATGTTGTAATTGCAGCTTTTCTTTGTGTATGTGGTTGTATTTATTAGCTGGCTAATAACAAGAGGCTGTCAGTGAGACCTAGTATTACAAAGTTGACCCAGCAACTTTACACCAGTGGGAGAGGCAGAACTGCTCTTTCTTTTCAACACAACTTAAGTTACACATGATTTCTTCCAAGTGGTTTGGCTTGTTAAAAACATCTTGCATTATGATACAGGAATTTGCTGGCTTTGTGTTTACAGAAGTACCTGACTATGCCGGACTTTTGTGCAGCCTACGGATGCTCCAATCGCCGCTGTCTGCAAACAAGAACCCGTGGGATCACCACATATGTTTATGTTTGCTCAGTCTAATAAACCCATAACATGGTTGTGAAAGAATACCAAAGCTGAGGCTGGACGATGATTGATTGTTGGTGTGCCATGTGTCACCTTGTGTCTTATTGGTTTTGTGTTAGACTGTATTTTATTGTGTGCAGCTGGTCCTTATCTCCAAAGCACATTTAAAACA
The DNA here is from genome assembly GCF_902827115.2 of Pseudochaenichthys georgianus. NCBI lineage: Eukaryota > Metazoa > Chordata > Actinopteri > Perciformes > Channichthyidae > Pseudochaenichthys > Pseudochaenichthys georgianus. Next base: position 42,064,279 of record NC_047511.1, on the reverse strand, counting down.
AATAACCTTGAAGTCCCATCTCTCCCCACCTGCTCCTGCTTCCTACATCCCCTCCACACCACACCAAGTTGTTCTTCTTAATAATAATAATACATTTATTTTGGGGGGCCGCCTTTCATAACACCCAAGGACACATAGGATAGTTTATGTTTAAATTGTTCCCTATATTGCATAGGGGCAATATAGGGAACAATTTAAACAGTGGATTTTGTGATATATCAGCCGGGGTGAGACAAGACAAACCACAAATGGACTACAGAAGGACACAAAAGGACACATGGTACAGTTTATATTATTCTTGGTCTTTTTTCAATAACATATTTCAAAGGTTCTGGATTTGTTTACAAATCTAGACACTAAATACAAAACTAGGATGATATGAAGATCTCATGTCAAAAATAATTGTGATAAATTAGACAGAACTGGCCTGTCTGTGAGCACATTTTATGTTGGTTTGGTTCTTCTGATAAAGGTGTGAATATCTAAATAATATACCAACATATGCTATTGTCATTAGTTGTGTCCCTGTTCTTAAAGCTAAGGCATTGCTAAATTAACAACTCTTGGCTTACAGAGTGGTAACATGAGACCGATTTTTATATATAAAATATAAATGTATTTTAATTTTATAATTTATTTTAAATATTAACAATATAATAAAATAAATGGAAATATATACACCGGCAAATATTTAATATAAATACCTTGTGTGTGTGTATAGCTATTGCTTTATCTGATTAATGTTATTTTCATATGAAAGTCCATGATTAAGTATGCAGTATCATAACTACATCTTTGATATTTATAAAAAACCAAACCGTTTGAAAATTGAGCAAGCTATGGTTATTTAAATAGTAAACCATAATGTTATGAATGAGAGAACTCCCTGTAGCAAGATGGCGGCCAAGTGGCAACGTCGGTCTCCATTGGCCAGCAGCGCCAAGCCTCCAAGAAGTGCACCGGACTCAGATGAGAATATTCGTGCTGGCCAAACGGCGGTACTACACTTCCGTTTGGTTGCCAGGCCCAGAAACACTTTTTCCCATTGACTTACATGGGGAAAGAGTGGTCTGTAAATCGTTGGATAATTTTTTGTAAACTAAATAAACTACCCAGTATGAACACTTGTATAGCCCTTATTAAAAACATTCGTTCCTCAAGTTGTAAAAATGTGCTAATAACGTTATTCTGAGAGTTATTTCCCTCGGCATTATGAACGCGCATCTAACCCACGGGACCGCGCTGCCCGGCACGTTCATGTTACGTGTTCAGCACTACATGAGTTTCTCTTTACCCATGGATGCACAATAACAACAGACCACATCGCCTTACTGCCATCCCACGGAGCTGTAATAATGGATATATTGCACATGTTTGCTGTAATTCATCATTTGTAAAATATTATACTACATGGGCTGTATGATTAAATCTTGTACCGTAAATGTTGTATTAAATAAAGTTAATATTACCGACGTAAATTAACGTTCCTGTAGCTTCTTATTGCACTAACAAGCTTATTGCACTGTATATATATATATATGCAATAATTCTTTCATGCTAAATGAAGCTGTGTTGGATATCACTAGATCCTGTTACAGCATAATAGAAGTACATAACGATTGATGTGCACATTAGCATAATTACTAGCTAGCCGCTAGCTAATAACGGCATAATAACAAGCCATTACCATGCTGTCATGAGCGCACGGTGCTGTTACGTGTACGCAAATTGACGTGCTTGATGTGAACGAGCATTTTGGTTAAAGTTGCGCATGCGCTATGAGCGCACATACGGGTACTTCTCAGGCATGCCGGGTAATCTGTGACGTTTCAATCTCTCAAAAGTTGGGCCATTTTATCATCATGCGCTAATGAGCAACTCTCATAGGAATGAATGAGGCCCCGCCTCCCACGCTGTATCCAGTTCTTATTATACATCCATGAGCAGCGCGGGTGAGTCATCTAGTGTTTATATATATCTATGGTCAGTACCAGATGTGTTCGGGCTACCAGATATGTTCGGGTGTATTTCCGTCGCATCCGTCATATCCGTCTACTCACCTCCCTCTGCTCCCAGCGCTCTGCTGCCACACACCGGCCGTCTGCGGAACTGCAGCCAGAGGAACTCGGTACAGCTAGTTATGTGTGTGTACTTGTGCACATAAATAATGTTTCTAATTATTTACAATTAAAAAATATATATATTCTGCGTTACTTTAGCCAACACTTTTATAAGGCCACTAGATTAGATAATTACGAAATGTGTAGATAGAATACATATCTTTCAGGTTGTTATTTTGTCATTATGTTTCATGTTTTATTTACCTTTTAGTATTTTTATATAGTATCTGAACTTTGGAGAGGAGTTGGGAGACACGCGACACATCAAATCACATCTACAGATCAAGACAAAGCGAATGGAAGTACTCCCATACTCCTAGCGTGAAAATGTTTGTGAAAACGTGTGCAAAGTCTCCGAAAATCCTAAAAATAAGCTCATATTTGAATTCCCCATAAAAAAACAAATCATTCAGTAAAAACAAGGCCCCACTGATCATCTACTCTCTGAGACGATTCCAGGGATGTCTGGCTTGAGTTTCTACCACCAGGGAAAGTGGACAAAAGTGCCCGAGATCAGCTTCTTAATTTACCCAGGGCCTAGTGCTTGGCTTTGGGCATGAAAATTCAGGAAACTCCCCTGAGTATTTTATTAAATATCTAAACTTTGGAGAGGAGTTGGGGGACACACGACACATCAAATCACATCTACAGATCAAGACGAAGCGAATGGAAGTACTCCTAGCATGTGAAAATGTTTGTGAAAAACGTGTGCAAAGTCTCGGAGCAGTGGCTGTGATGCTAGCTTTGCGGCTAGCGGTTAGTTGTTGTTGTTTGAAGTTGTTGCTATGGAAACAACATGACGGAGAAAAAATGTATATCTTCTACATATAATAACGAACAAAGTAAAGAATGAAGTGTAGGCTATGCCTGTTTGAAGTTGTTGCTATGGAAACAACATGACGGAGAAAAAGTATAATCTTCTACATATAATAACGGACAAAGTAAAGAATGAAGTGTCGGCTATGTTTAAATGTTCGGAATTTGACCATCATGGCCCTCTTGAGTTGCCGTAAAATATGACGGATATGACGGATGCGACGGAAATACACCCGAACACATCTGGTAGCCCGAACATATCTGGTACCTACACCGGCATTTACCTCATGAGCTGCATCCATGGATGTATAATAAGAACTAGATACAGCGTGGGAGGCGGGGTCTCGTTCTTTCCTATGAGAGCTGCTCATTGGCGCATGAAGTCAAAATGGCCCAACTTTTGAGAGAGCAAAACGTCACAGATTACCCATCATGCCTGGCTGCCAGAGCAGAATAACCTGTATGTGCGCTCACAGAGCATGCGCCCCTTAAGCCCCGCCCCCCGAGCTCCCACTCTCGGCTCAGTAGAATGAATGGAGAGAGAAAATAAATCTAGATTCGGCTTTTAGTGCATTTTACAACTTTAAGGACAGAATGATTCTAATAAGGGCTATAAAATAGTTCATACTGGGTAGTTTATTTAGTTAAAAAAATATTATCCACCGATTTACAGACGTCTCTTTCCCCATGTTAGTCAATGGGAAAAAAGTTGTTTTGGGCCGGGTGACGTCACTGACTGATACAGGAGTTGCAGTACCGCCGTTTGGACAAAACGAATGTTGGGCACAGAGTCCGGGGGCACTTCCTGGGGGCTTGGCTGCACCTGGGTCAAAAAGCCTACAAGAAGAGAGCCCAGCCGGATATGTGTTTCCCGTTCACATTCCTCTCGCACACTCCCCGTGTGAGCCTCGCGCCGCGGCTGTCTACTTTTGTGTCCACTAATAAAGGCTCGTTATTTTTCCATACACCTCGTCTCGCCTCCCAGCTTTTTGTTACAGCCCAAGAGCCGGGTTGTAACACAAGTTATCATTGTGACAAAGTTATTCAGAAAAGGAACTTTAAGGATTAATCTCCTTCCACGACAAGCGGCCAACGAGTTCTCACGGCGTAACGGAAGGGGGGAAGCTACAAGATTAAAACTCCAAGAAATAAACGCACGTTTCAAAGAACCGACCTGTGTCTGTGTCGTGAAGAGAGCTATAAAGTATGTATAGTTTTATTGGTTTGTGTTAGCATTTCCAGTAATAAAAAGGCATCTAGGTTGCAAGTCCCTGTCAAATTAAAAGACAGTGATTCAAAAGGTCCAGTGGTTTCTTTTAGCTAAAGGAATTCTTGCAGGTCATTTTGATCCCTGTGTGAGTAAATAGATACCTGCTATGGTGTTGCATTTTAACTGCTGCCAGACCAATATAAAGTCCTTCAAAGTGAACTGAAGCCCTGGGGTGCATGTGCTGAACTGTCTCTGGATGAGACACCTGTGCAGCAGGGGATGTGATCTTACTGACAGTTTGAAAGAATAATCGATAACTCCACACGCTTGGGAAGAAAAATCACTTTCTCAGCAGTGATAGGCCCTGCAGTGCAGCGATAATTAGCTGATCCAAGTTGGGAGAAAAACGTATTCTTATTCGCCTTTTCATGAATAGTGCCGCTCCATTTGGTGTAAGCATTTCTACAGTATGCATGTTACTGTTAAATGATGTGAATTCCTATTTGATACAAGCACTAAGTTTGAAATATAAAAATAAATAACTGTGATAATCTATCAGCAACATGTTATCACATTAACACAGTGGATCTTCTCCGAGACACAGACTGAGCATCTACACCTTCTTAGTGTTACATAAACAATTAATTGTAGATGCAGTTCGGGTTCGGTACAACAAGAAAAAGCAAAAAAAAGTCCCAAATGCATAATTCCAGGTTTGTTGTTATTTACTTTTGAACAGTAGTGCAAGTTTCAGTTTAAAAATAAGGAACTCTGACATTTTGAATAATTAACTGCATTAAACAGTTAAAAACAAACCATACACAGCACCACACACACTCAGATGGCCATATTATCTATAATGGCTGATTTCAAACAAAAAGGTTTCATCAAGCTGTAAAACTAAAAAGAATGTCTTGAAAATATTACATCATAAATAATAAGAAAGTGTTTCAAGAGCGCAAAGTCGTTGAAAAACATATGCCAAAAGCTTCCGTTATTTATTTTGGTCTCTTGGCTTTCATGTCTATTGGCTTCTTAAAAACAGCGGGGATCAGCTGTTGAACTGCTGTTGTCTTTTGCCGGGCTCCGGTGATTGGCAAATATGGGTGATGCCTTCTGATGTGATTTAGCATGTTTGGCGTGTGTTTCTATTAGCATACCGCACCGCTGTCGAACAACGCCGACACACCGTCCTCTTCCGATCCACTGCGCATTGCTTATCGTTTTATAGATCTATTCTCATCCACCATCTTTGTTTGTGACGTAAAGAGTGTAAGAGTCACGTTTCTGAATCGGGCACTCTGAGTGGATGCAGTCACAGCCATCGGATTCAGAGTGTTGCCTGTCAGTTCCGTTGTTATGTGTACTGAAACGAGAGCCGGTATAATTCCACGCGCGAAAACAAAATAAAAATTGGAATACGTTATTTTAGTGTCTTAAAAGTAGACTGAGGTATGAAGGGTTAACGTTACATCTTAGAATAATTTTTAGTCATGTTCTGTATCATACTAACCAGGGTTGGGTTGTAACGGAATACATGTAACGGCGTTACGTAATCAGAATACAAAATTCAAGTAACTGTATTCAGCTCGCGTTACATTTGAAAAACGAGTAATCTGATTACAGTTACTTTCGTAAACCTGAAGTGAATACATTTTGGATTACTTATTGGAATTATTGGTGGAAAGATTTCCTCTCAACATGTAATATTCATTACTAGTAGCTACAGCCGATTCGAATCATCAGAGCCGCCGCAGATGGACCAAAAAAGCGTTTGAAAAAAATCGCGGGTCCGCTCGCTCAGTGAAACAATAACAACGAAACATGGAGGAACAAAAGTCTGCGTTTAAATCGCGTGTGTGTGTGTATAGGTGTGTGTGGTTAAAACACATCAGCCTGCGGTCGCTCTTTAGCCTTACTAATGATTATTTCTGAAGTCGGTGCGTGAAAGGCGGTGCGTGAAAGGCGGTGCGTGAAAGGCGGTGCGTGAAAGGCACTGCGCAGCACGCTCGTCTTCTCAGAGGCGGAGTTAACCCTCCCGCTGCCTCCTGGTGCTGCAGAGATTTCATGAAGTGAAGGAGGTGTTCCTTCTATAAAACAGCTGTGGGCAGCAGATACTGTGAGTGTCACGGACATGAATACATAGATCAAGGCAGACTGGTGCACACTCTCCTGTTTTGCCAATCCGGTGCTTAAACAAATATAGCTCAACACCCCTGGCCGAAATGTCCTTAAAATGAAGTCCGAGTTCGACATTTTAATTCATGTCCTGCTAACACTGGCAGGACAGAAGGCGACACGCCCGTTCTAAGCCGTGTCCCTCACTCCTCACATCCCAACCTGCATCCCCAACAAGTGTATTATGTTGTTACATCGTTTCAGATGTGATGTTTCAGTTGTGCTCTTGATACGCCATTAAAACAGTAAAAACACGTTCAGTTTCCTTTTTGTGTCTCCTGTTCACCAAAAAATAACCAGGAAAAAGAAAGTAATCCAAAAGTAATCTAAAAGTAATCTGATTACGTTACTTTTTTAAGGCACGTAACTGTAACTGTATTCGGATTACTTTCAGAGCCATGTAATCAGTAATCAGTAACTGATTACATTTACAAAGTAACCCTCCCAACCCTGATACTAACATATAAGGGTATTGACTTAGGGTGGTTTATCTTTTTGTCGCTGCTTTTAATTTAAACTGAGCTGTGTTCATCAGTAAAGTGGAACTTCTGTGTGAACTATTCATATCTTAAACTGCACTGTAACTTTTTATTCATGTATTTTTTCTTTTAATGTTTCTTTTATTATCTTTTACTGTTTTTAAATACCTTTTTCTGAATGTCTTTCATTTTTGTAAAGCACCTTGAATTGCCTTGTGTTGAAAGGTGCTATATAAATAAACTTGCCTTGCCTTGGTTACTCCATGTTTACTAGCTATAAGATTAACGTTACAGTACATCACTCTTTTTCACTTCTTACTCCGTCAGCCAGAGTGCAGATATCACCATTAGATTCACAAACCTGAAACATCATCCATTTCTTCACTGCTGGTGATGACATTGTTGTCAGCTGCTGATACTACTGCTGCTGCTGCTGCAGCTTGTGGCGCCTGCTTCGATGAAAATAACTTTCTAATATCCATAACTTTATAGGCTATTAGCTTAAAACTCGTCAGGCACTAGGAAGGATCACTTCTTCTTCAGGGCAGGGAAGGCTACGCAGTACGCAGGCTAATGTCCCGCAGCGGCTGCCTCTCTGGTGGACTCCGGTACTACACATTACTCCCGAGACATTTAAAAAAAAATTTAATTTTTTTTTTTAAGTGAAACATCCGGGGCTTTTCAGAAAACATCCGGGGCTTGAGCCCAAGTAGCCACCCCCTAGCGCCGCCTCTGGTAAGTATCATAAACGTTTGTTTGCCAAAGAGCTCATTTTAAGCAAAAATCCAAAACGCAATGGGAAAATACCAGAGGTGGGGACTCGAGTCACATGACTTGACTCGAGTCACATGACTTGACTCGCATATTTTTTGACTTGAGACTTGCTTGACTAACATTGATAAAAGACTTGACTTGACTTTGACTTGGTATTCATGACTTGAGACTTGACTTAAGCTTGAGATAGATGACTTGAAAGGACTTGACTGTTTAAAATTAAATATTTGCGTTTGTTTTTGTAGTGAGATATTACGTTTAGTTTTTTCGGAAAACGTGATTATAGCGCCATGCGAGCAAACCTGGCAACCCACTAGAAGGCAGGAGTCTCAGTTAACATGGCAGCGGCTAGCTTTACTCCAAAAATAGTGAAGTTTGGATTCAAGGATTATTTTGTCGATGACGGTCTGCAGCATAAAGATCAGTGACAGGACCACCACAACATCCAACTTCATTCGTCTCTACAAAAAACCCCACAGAGAAAGGTGCGTGCATGTGTTGTGTTAGCTAGAAAGCTAACGTTAAGTTTAAGCTACGTTAGACTTGGTTTCAAATCGATTAAGCAAAGAGAAGACAACACGGTAAATTAACACTAGAACCGCCAAGGGATTCATTTTGACTAACCCTGATACTGACAGGCTGTCAGGAGGGGGGAGGGAGAGAGAGCGAGAGAGAGAGAGAGAGAGAGAGAGAGAGAGAGAGAGAGAGAGAGAGAGAGAGAGAGAGAGATGCCTCGTTTAGTTCCCCTGTGTTATTATCAGAAGTTACTGTAAACTTTTGAATAATGTAGTTCGTCTACTTTTAGTAGATTGTTTAAATGTTTTGATGTTGTTGTTTTTGTTTGTAGAAGTGCATCATTCCTTAATTTAACTTTTTGATCCGTATGATGATAAACTGAAGCAATTTCTAAATTAACCCAATTAACTGAGTTTTAAATCGTCCTACTTAGTTTATAAGGAAATGATGAAGAGGAACTAATTAAATGATTTGAAAATGATATCTATGTAGGCGCTGACGATGTTGGCGGTTCTAGTGTTAACAGACATTTAAATTAAATATGTGTAATGGCAAATGCCATATATGATTTTCTTTGATTGAGTCCTCGCAGTTTGTCTGCAGTTCTGGGGTTAATATTGATCTGATATGATTGTCATGGGTCTAAATTAGATTTCAAATGATTAACTGTGTATGTAATGAAGATCATAGTGTGGGTTAAATCCATTTTCATAACCACTGTCTTTTAACTGATTTAAATGCGGAAACTGGGCTTATTCATCAGAATTTCGTATTGTCTTGACTTGACTTGCTTGACCTGAGCAATGACTTGACTTGCTTGACTCTCACCAGTGACTTGGGACTTGCTTGATACTCGTAGGTCAAGACTTGAGACTTGCTCATGACTTGCACATGTAGGACTTACTCCCACCTCTGGAAAATACCATTGGCTTTGTGTCAAGGAGCCCAGTCTGTCATGTCAGCCTACAAAAATACGTCATCGCTGAGCTTACTGACCTTAATGGTTCCTTGTTACTTGGACTTAACTCACCCACAATGAGGCCGATTTCACAGTGATGGTCGTCGTAGCCGCAGGTCATCATGGTGCCCACTGTGTCATTGATCACAGCCAGAATGTCAACGTCAAAGTCCTGCAGTGAGGTTTAATTGGACTTTATTAGTTTTCGCTTTGACAAGGGGCAAGAAGTTATTCAACAGTTCTTATGATCATAGAACAGCTGGATGTTATCTCACATTGCAACAAAGTATGCACAGCAAAGATGAACACATTTCAACAAATAACATGCAATCATGAGGGAGACGAGGCGAGGAAGATCAGGGCAACATGCGGGCACACAGGCTTTACATACAACAAAACAAACCAAAACAGACTTACACGTGAATTGTGATGTTATAATGAGGAACATAACAAATACAAACACTTACACGTATAAAAGCTTGTTGAAAAGTCACTGGAGATCATAAAAACACTGGAGCATCTGATCAAGCTGTTAACATAATCACACAAGCCAAGCAAGTGAGCATCAACAAACTATTATTTCATTATAATAGGCGACTGAGGGAGTGCGGTCGTCTTTCAACCAGAAGGTTGTGGGTTCGATCCCAGCCCACGCAGTCAACATGTCGATGTATCCTTGGGCACGACACTTAACCCTGAGTTGCTCCCGATGGCCAACGGTGTGTGTGATGTTAGGTCCTAGAGCAAGGTACACTGCTCTGTGTGAATGGGTGAATGACATGTATGTAAAGCGCTTTGAGGAGTCTTAAAGACTGGATAAAGCGCTATATAAGTACAGTCCATTTACCATTTAATTGGTTGCACTATAAATAGAAATGTAAGGATGCATGTACGTGAGCAGCAGGCCGGAGAGATAGTGTGTGACAAGAAAACATGAATATCATAACAGCTGTAGTTAGATTCAGTAAAACATCACTTCCTCTTTTGTGACATTTCTTAATTGTACATTAAATATGGCATACTTTGGGAAGTGTTTGTATGTGGGGATAATAGGATTGGATATGTTGCTTCACTGATATCCTTTGCTGGACTGTGGCACAATATTTGCCCATTATTTATAAGTTTGTATTTATCCAGGCAGATAAACATGTCATAGATTTGGACAACAAAAGTGTTTTCTTAGCATCTTACAATTAAACCATCCTTTTTACTAGTAAAATCTCTCTAAGTAGGCAGACGAGATCATTTACTTTTCTTAAGGACTTGTTTAAGAAACATTTGCACGTGTTCTTTGCCATATCTGCCACACTCGTCGTTGTGGGTGCCGTTTAGGATCAGTAACATCTCTGAATAGCATTCACAGTTCAGGTTACATAGTCAGGTCATAGTAGGAATGGAAAGCCACAGAGAATCAAGAGATGTGAACTATGAGGGGGATTAAAAACAGTCCAACTGACACGAAAACAGTTTTCACAGCAATACAAAAATAGATTAGAAAGAAAGAATAATGACCTTTTTAATTTTATAAACAAAATCCGGTATGCAAACTTGATTTCGGAGTGAATGCTGAGAATGATTTAATTGCGATATTGAGCATCGCTGACCAAATGCAAAATGATTGGTATTTCTTGTCATGGTAATGCTATAACCCAGACTCTGGAACTCCCTCCCCCCCGCACATCCGACAGTCAGACACAATCACCATATTCAAATCCCAATTAAAAACCCATCTGTTCAAATCTGCCTACTCACTGTAGTGCTCCCCATTATATGTTTCATTTGTGTCCACTTGACTGTCTCCTCCATGATTTCCTGTTTGTGTTTTTATCATGTTCTGTTGCCTATTAGCATTTTCTTTTTTTAACAAATTGTACGGTGTCCTTGGGTGTCATGAAAGGTGCCTAAAATAAAATGTATTATTATTATGTTCCACTATTATAAAGTGTCACCGCCATGTTATGTCTGTTACTTCCTGTCTTGCCTAGTTTTACTGCCTGATTGTCTGATTGGGTTTCACCTCCCCTCCCAGCTGTGTCTTGTCTTGTGATGCCTTGTGTGTATTTAGTGTATTTGTGTTAAGTCTTCCCTTGAGCTTCTTGTGCGATTGTTGTCGATGTTACCTGGCTGTTCGTGATGATGTTCCTGTTCCTTGTGTCCCATGGTTAGTGTTTGTTAGTTTCTCTTTGGTTTCTATCAGCTTTTGAGTAAAGCTCACTTTTGGTTTGAACCTTTTACCCCAACGCTGACAGTTCTGACATCCCTAATAATTATAGAAATATAACTTGAGGTCTAAATACAAATGCTTTGTCATGTACATTTTGTATCCATATTATAATTTGCATGGGACATCAACACCAAGAGACACACAGAAAAAATGCAGGATTACTAAGAAGAACGTAATGTATGGATATGTTCCAAAATATACCATGAAACTGGGATTTTGTGCACTTACGCCTCGTTTTTGGATGGATTTCTTCAGAAGGCTGACCACATCCTTTCCCTCTACTCCGTATGCTCTGAAGCTTTTGGTCCAATAAACCAGAACACTCTGTAAAGAAGAAAATAAGCACTAAAGAGCAGAACACATTTTATTTCTGCTATGCCGTAAAGTGTCATTTAAATCGTAGATGTGAGTAGTTAGGGCTGCTTGATTATGGCAAAAATCATAATCACGACTATTTTTGGTCAAAATCTATATCACGATTATTCAAAACGACTATCCATTGACTTTGAAAACATCAATTTATTGAACTTTAAAATAAAAATAATTTGAACAGTATGTTTTTAACAGTTGATTACCGTGAACTTTAAAGGTGGGGTAGGTAAGTTTCAGAAACCGGCTCGAGATACACTTTTTGTTATATTCCATGGAATGCTCTTAACATCCCGATAGCAATGAATATCTGAAGTGCTTTGACACAAAATCCATAAAAAAATGTCATCTGTAGAAGCCGTAATACTGTAAAAAGTACAACCAATCCGTTTAGCCGGCCCGGCTAACGTAACTGGATGGCCTACCTGCCTGTCAGCCTTCCATCGGGGCACAAACTTATCTCGTGCCCTCATTGGTCATGTGCGCGTTCGTGTGTGTTGGAGGAGGGGCTCTGTGAGGAAGTGGCAGATTTTCTCCGGTTGTGTATTTTCAAATTCTAGCGATCTCGAGCCGTTTTCTCAAACTTACCTACCCCACCTTTAAGTATAATTCAACTGAAAAACCAATAAATAATACATTTATATCTACATTTAAATAAACAATATCAAAATAATAAATCAAGAAGATCAACAAATATTTTGGAGCACACTTCCACAACCTACTAAACATATATAAATATGATAACTAATGTCACTCACAACCTGTAATGTTTAATTATACTGCTACACGCAGTACTCTTATTTTGGTAACCCCTTACCCGGAAACCAGAAGTAGTGTCCGGCTTGACGAGTTAGTGAAAGTTGACGGAACGCTAGAGACCGGAGAATAAAGACACGGCAACTAAAGTGTCCCTTGTAACGTGTTTGCATGGATTTATTCAACAGACTGCAAGTCGCAACACAACCTGGCCGAGAGGGCTTTTAGGGATTTTTCTGACAAATATTGCGATTCGATTTGCGATATTTGTTTTTAAGCGACCCAACGGAAGTTTATTGTAAAATGCGGCCATAACTCCGGCTAGGAAGGTCGTATCAACGTGCTCCCGTCTTAAGCACCCCCGCAGCCCGAGCTACGAGTGAAAGAACTAAACTTACATGAAACTTCCGTTGGGTTGCTTTAAAGTCAAGCTTCAGTTTAAGACTCACCCTGTGATAGAAACATGTGACGGAGCATTACTAACCTGACTCAGAAACCATCTAGGAAAGCTCCATTGGAAGCCATTTGGAAAGGGCAGGCACTTTCAGAAGCACTTGGCAGGTGATTGGATCAATCTGTCTATCACCTTCTATCAAGGGCCACTTCTGATTGATTAACAATGGCTGGTACATGTGGAGCACAGCACTTCTGATTGGTGTGGATGACTGACACACAAGAAGAACAAACAAATGTTGATACATCATGTATGTGTTGCTTCTTTTGGGCTTGTTTTCATAGACCTGGTTGCTTATTCCTCTCAACAGAGTGGGCGCAGTGTCTAATAGGAAAGAACAGAGCTACGTTCAACACGACCAATCTAATACGCTACCTGAGAAACAAACACCAACAACACGACGAGTACACAGCGGCCACTCAGGTCACGGCACTGAAGCAACCGACACTTTCAGAGACTTTTAAAAGGAAAGAGAAACTGCCCCAGAACAGTGAAAATGCCAAAAGAATAACAGCCAAGATAGCTGACTTCATCGCGTTGGATGACCAGCCGTTATCTGTTACCTTCTATTTTTCTTAATGCATTGCATAAAGATCGGATCGGGAAAAATCGGTATCGGCAGATTGTCAAAATCAAATGATCGGAATCGGATCGGGAGCAAAAAAAGGTGATCGGGACATCCCTAGTAACAACCCTTGGTCAAGTCATTTACTTATAGATCAAATATAGTTTCAATTCAAGTAAATGAAGAAAGCCTAAATCACTCACCTCATCCAACTTGGTCTGCTGACAGGGAAACGAGAAGGTGAAGCCCAGAGGCAGCTTCTTATCCTTTATGCCCAACTTCTCCAGGAAGTTAGCCAGACAATCAGCGATGTGGTCGAACAGCTAGAGGGGAGAGCAAGAAGGCAAGTTTACTTGTTTACTTATTATATACACACACACACACTATTTAGAAATATTTATGGCTATTTTACCAATATATATTTAGACTGTAAGTGTAAATATGCACATTGACATTGAATTTAATCTCGTTGCACTGTCATCGCTACTACCTTATTTGTTGTGTCTATTTTACTGCAGTGAGAGTTGCCAAAGAAATGTAGTACTTTGTATGATGACAATAAAGAAATATTCTATTCTATAATGTTCTGATCGGGAAAACAATTGCATTGGCTGAGCTCATGTCCCCTCTCCTATAAATCAGGAAGGGTTAATCGAATTACTCTTATTTTATATAGAGTATCTTGTACATGAAGCTCAGTGTAACATCTAAATCAGCAAATATAATAAAGCATAATCAGTTTCTGTTTCTATCGTAAAAGTATGCTTAACTTTTTGTTTACTCATTCACATTTCTCCTCGAAGTCCAAGTCTTTAGGTTAAATACCATATTCACCTTCAGTCATTATATGCAGTGCTGCAATGAAGCTCATCAGAAATCGGTATTGTTCTCCTCATCACCATACCAAGCAGGTTGTTTCATATTCTATTTAGATCTTCATCTTACCCCTAAAAATATATGATTTCTCAATGGAATCTAAATATATTTCTCACCCTCTTTGCACATGTAAAGATTATTTTCACTGAGGAATAAGTGTTTCCTGATTGAAATTACTATACTGTACCTTGCTATAAGAGGTTGCCCTTGCCCAGGGTCAATTAATTATGCAAAAACAAACTAACTTTTTGAGTTGATACAACCGTAACGTAATTTGAGCTTAACGTACAAAACAGAGAGAGAGGACTTTTCTAAATGAGGCCCATTTCAGAAAAATCAGTTCCTTTACAAAGAATCCCCAGCGTTTCACTGCTGAACACCTCAATCTGGTCTTTTGAATTGACTTGCACGGTCCTTATACATCGCATGGCGTAACTTTAATAATGTAAACTGTCGTCGATTTACTTCATTGTTCAGCCGGAAGCAAATCTGCCTTCTTTTATTATTTCCCATTATCTGGGCGAGCTCATTTCTTGCAATCAGTGCAGGCTTGCTTTCAAAAGGAAAACGAAGAAGCTGATTGTGGTTTATAATATTACCTATTTTTGATATTAATAGCAAATCAGTTTTCATTTCTGATTTCTCCGGGAAAATAAGACAACTTGCCCCCATCTACTTCATACCTGTCAGAAACTCAGAAGACAAACGTAAACAAATCAGCCAGCAGGAGAACACACACACACACACACACACACTTTGTTTTAACAGTCTGCAGGAGGCAGGTACTTGCTTTCAAGCAGAACACGGGGAAAAACAAACTTAGAGGAGTGTTCACGTGTTCGGCGTAATGACATACAACGGCCTCGACAACTTCTGTAGTCCTATTCAGCCACTTGTTAACAACCATCGTTTTTCAGACACGTAAACTCTTCATAAATCACCAGTGGGGTGTCTGCTGATGGATTTAATGTTGGAGAACAACACGTGATCTGTCTCTTAAATGTGTCTCAAACACAGACCTTATTTCCATCTATTTCCCAAAACCCTATGGAGAGATTGCGTTGCTTTTTGGCGAAGGAACCGGAAGTGGTAATTACTGCCATGACACGTGATTTTCCCTACGGAGATAAATAAACGTCCATCTTATCTTAGTTATAACACCTTTTTGTTTTTTTACGTTTTATTTTCATGTCGCATTAGGTGTAATTTGCTTCCTCTAAGGGTTTGGGCCTTCCAAAAGAGCGAGCTCTGATGATAGATAATCAGTGGCGGGGTGACATACCTGAGAAATAGCCCTTATTATCCCTGAGCACTGCATTTATCCTTTCATCAGGCAAAATGGAAAAAGCGTTGCTAGAATGTGGGTTGAGTATCTTTAACAGGAAGCTTTAACGAGCAAAGAGCAGAAGTTTGATAAAAGATACAAGTTTAACAAAGTCCACATTTGACAGGAGCAGTTATAAAAAAAAAACATATTGGGAACTGCTAAGACAAATCAATATAGAGACTTTTCACACATGCACATGTTGAGAGGAAACTGCATTTCAAAAAACATCCATACGAACAAATTCCAAACTTCATTGCATCACAACAAAAGGTGTTGATCTGTGGAATAACTGTAATTTTGTACAAGTTTAAACTAAAATTAGAAACCAAATCATTAATGGTTATGAGCAGGACCTGTGAACTCATGCTTGTTATTTGTTGACAATGTAAAAGTTATTTATTTTTGGTTGTTTTGTACAAAAGAAAGTATTTGTTTACAACATGACGCTAATCTTTTATTTTCAAGAAAAATGTACACTAGAGGGCGGAGGCCCAGAAGAGTTGTTTAAGCTTCTTCTTGCCCCTGTTGAACATGACAGAGACTATTTGAGAATTATTATTATTTTGTACCTTGAACGTTTTTTTGTTTGTTTTGCATCTCTTTGTTATAATTATTATTATTTAAAAAAAAGTAATGGAGCTCAGCGCAAGTTCAACCAGGAAGACCTTTACTCATTCATTTACTATGCTACGTT
This sequence comes from Pseudochaenichthys georgianus, assembly GCF_902827115.2. Classification (NCBI taxonomy): domain Eukaryota; kingdom Metazoa; phylum Chordata; class Actinopteri; order Perciformes; family Channichthyidae; genus Pseudochaenichthys; species Pseudochaenichthys georgianus. Next base: position 42,047,963 of record NC_047511.1, on the reverse strand, counting down.
ACTACTCTCTCTCCTCTCAATAAGTGATCGGGGGCGTCACTCCCCAGCTGAACCAATCACTTCGCTCTATTCTCTCAAGCCTATCATAGGGCTCGCTAAAGCTGTCATTTCAGGTGACTCAACGCAACCCTCCTCCCCCCCTTTTCACCTCCTGTCCCTCTGAATCCAGGGTCAAGCTAAGCCACTCCCCTTCAGACAGAACCCAACTATCCATTCACCACCACCAGTGTCTAGACCCGGGGGGGGGGGGGGTTTCATCGAATCGGTTCTCCCCTCCCGAAAGATACTCCTGCACAACGGGGCCTAATCGCCAAAACTCCATTACATTCATTTGTGTATTCCTGGCAATAAATGTGTGTTCTTACATCAAAACCGTTTCTCCCGATTGAATTATTATTATTGTTGTATGTTTTGTTTCTGACATGTTCAATAAATTGACTAATACAACAAATATATATTAGGGTGGTCCTTAAAATTGAAAGTGGGAAAGTCTAAGCTCCAACCCCCAGAATTCATTCTATTAGTCAAGAAAACTCTCCTGGTGAATGTTTTCCTCAATCTGACAACATGTACCCCTCCCTCATCGACCTTGAAGTTTAGCCTCAGTTGCAGCTGCTGGTGTGGCAGTCCAGGCTAAACTTCAAGGTTAATGAGGGAGGGGTAAATGTTGTTGGAATTTGAATACAATTCACCAGGAGAGTTTTCTTGACTATCATAACGAATTCCGGTGGTTGGAGCTTAAAATAAATGAATTCGAAAATGTACATGGCACTAAGGACCACACTAATATATATATATATATATATAATATATGTGTGTAATGCTTCTTACCTCAGAGCCGCAGCCTCTCATGATGTGTTCAGGAATCTCATAAATCTGATTTTCCATCTCCACCTCTTGCTTGCCGTTAGCCATAACTTTGACCAGGAGCACCCGGAAGTTCGATCCTCCGAGATCAAGAGCCAGGAATTCACCTTGCTCTTCAAACAAAACAAGAAAAACAAAACACAAAATAATAAACACACAGAATCCACATTTCGGTGTTCCTTGCTTATAAAAGGTTTAGAAAGCGGTTTTGTTTTTTTGTGGATTAGTGGAGCTACGCGAAACGCTCGACAGGAATGTGTAATGCATGAATAGTAGTACTGCAATTCACTTTTTTTTTTCTTCTAAATTACAAACACTGTTTTCTGGACTTAATAATAAATGATAATGTCTGAGAAAAATCAAGCACATTAAAAAAGTAAAAATAAATAAAAACATAGCAACAGCCCAATGTCTAACCTTAAAAAAATGGCATGTAATTGTAATTTTTGCATGATAAAGAACTTAACCCTTATGTTGTGTTTGGGTCTCCCGTGACCCGTTTCAAGTTAAAATGATATAACATACGCTCTAGTTTTTATTCTCGGAACAAGGCTTCATGATATCCTCCACAACAGCTATATAAACACTATTTTTATATTTTGACATTTTAGCCAAGTCTGAAGGTCTCTAAAAAAAAAAAGTGTATCATTTGGTGTTCAGGGTCTGGGAAGACCCAGCAGAACTGTTTTGGGTGGCTCGGGGTCAAATGTGGCCCAATCAAGATTCAACTTTGACTTTTGACACTGTCTTCACTATAGGGAATATAATGAGTGAATTGAATCACATGTTTTACTTAAAGTGGACCTATCATGTTATATTTGAAACATATATTGTAGGGCCATACCTATATAAAGTATATAAATATATATATAAAAAAAAATACCAAACAGATCCTGCATTTTAGCCATGCCTCATTTCGCTCCATTTGCTCTTTCCAGCCCTGTTTTTGCAGGGGGCTGATTTTGTGAGCTGCAGCTGACCACGCCCCCCTGCAGGAGAGGGGAGTTGGCAGTTACTTTGGCATTAGGGCAGGGATATCTAGATACTTTCCAAGGTTTGACATAATGAATTGTGCTACTTTTAAAGCAAGCAACGATGTTTTCAAATCTGTAATCAAAAAGCTCCTCAAAAACGCTATCGAAGCAGTTCCTGCCGTTGCTACGTTAGCTCAAACAGTAACAACGGACTATTTTTCTTAGCGGATGCATGTCAAGTTAAATACATACAACTATTTTTTAAATCAATAAAATCATTTTCTAAATCCATTTCAATTAATATTGGGAGTCATGTCGTTACTTTGTTGATGATTATATAGAATCATTATTCATTTGTTTTAAAGCAGGAGGCGCAAACGCTTGCCTCGGGGAGGGAGAAAAAGAGCCACAGCGGAGAATAAACAGAAGGGCAACCATGGCAACCATGCACGGGAAGTCTTCTTCGCTGCTTTTGTGGCACTACAGCGCCACTTACAGGCCTGGCATATGTACTACAGCGTCTCCAGCGCTTTCGAGCAGCAATGGCCGGCCGTGGCCCAACCTCTCATTCCCCTGATAGGTGGAGAATTGACCAATAGCCGTAGCGCCACCGTCCTGACGTCAGGACAGTGTTCAAATCTGGATCAGTCTGTATCAGATCCGTCGTTGCAGCCCCTTTTTTTTAAAGATTTGGGTATGGAGGAACATAGAGAGGGTTGTGTTTTCTGACACTTGGTGAGTTCCCTGGAACACCGGGGACACATATTCATGTATAAAAGACGTACAAAAGTGCATTTTGCATGATAGGTCCCCTTTAAATATGTGGTGTAAGGTTTTTTGGAGCCATCAAATTAAATTACAACAGGATTGTAGTAGTTATGATGTAGTTAAAACAATATTGGATGATAGTCATTATTTTGGAGTGTTTTGGACTGAGATAAATCATGGGTCGAAATTGACCCGCGGACACCATGAACGGTAACAGCTTTCGAACACAACACAAGGGTGATGATGAATGATTTGATGATGAATTGATTTGATGATGAATTAATTTTACAAAAGAAAAGACAATTAATTTTCTGATGATTAATTAATTAGCTCACTGACTTGTTCCATGCTCGTGCTCATAGGAAAAAAGTAATCAAAACAAACCTACTTTGCAATAAATCCATGCACCTGTGCACATTACAACAGTTGTGTTATAATGTAAACATTTTTTATTCATGTTGAACTGGTCTCTATGTTCTCTTGGAATACAATCACACCGTACATGTTACATCCATATATTCAGTTTAATATTTAATATTCCATCTGTCACATACTTATACTATATCTTGTTATTGTTCATTTGTAAATTCAACATGTATATTTTCTACTTTTTTTGTTTATTTCTAGTGTCTTTAATTTGTACTGTACAATGCCATATATTGTATGCTGCTGCAACACAAACATTTCCCAAATTGGGATCAATAAAGTACTATCTTATCTTGTCTTATGTTAATGAAATATCGTACAGGTGAATAATTATCACACAGAAACAACATTGGAACAATTCTGAACCACACCTCAGATTGACGTTTTAACATTATATATACTAACATTTCCTAAATGAGACGAGTATTACCTGTTCCATCAGGAGTGGAGCGCACGAACGTGGGCAGCATCTTGACGGCAGCGGTGGGGTTGGTGTCTCGGCTCAGACCTCGGTCCATCTCTCTCCGAAACCTCACTGACAGATCCATCAAAGTCTTATCTGACAGCTGGAAGTGGTGCAGGTATTTGTCCACCTGAACCATTTGGGGGAAGAGACATTGTTACATTTAGTGAAGGAAATTGAAAAGATATTTGGGGGGCAACCTTTGCACCCAAGGTCTAAAATATAGAATATACAGTAGATATTTAAGGTGGGGGTAGTAATTAGTAGTGGTGCACGATAATTATCGGCCCGATAAATATCGGTCCGATATTAGGAATTATGACGTCATCCCGATAAAAGTATTAATAGCCCCGATAATATACAATATATTTTTTGGGTAAAAACAATAAAAGAAATCCTGCGGTGTGGGTGGATTGGGATGAGGGGCGCTTGTTTTTCACTCGGCTCCTCCCGTTTTGCCAGTACTGTGGTATAGTGGTTTAGGAAGAGGGGAGTTCTTCACAAATCCAGCGCTCCCTATCTCATGCCTGGCTGTGACGTAAATGATGTGCGGCCGTGAAGCCAGGACAGTAAACAAACATGTCGTCGGTAATATGGGACTATTTCAAAGTTTCAGAGTTAGATAGTGCGCTTGCTATTTGTATTAACAAATGCAGAAGTTCCACGAGGAGGGAAGAAGGCAACGAGCTATAATACTGCCAACCTGATCAGTCACCTGAAACATCGCCATCGCTACGATGGTGTGTTAAAAGCGTACGAAGACGCCTGCGCTGCTAAACTAGCGGCGAATCCAAAGCCAGCTGCAAAGGCACCGGGGCATATACCTATCGTCGCGGCTTTTGAAAAAGGCAAGAAGTTTGCCAGAGACGACCCCAGGGTTAGTTTTGTTCATAGTAGTAATGCTCATGTCATTTGCTCACTACTAGTCTTTTCTTACCACCAGGTGTGCAAAAACTACAGGTACATGTAATATATATATATTATATTATTATCGGTTATCGGTATCGGTCTTGAGAAGCAGGAAGTTATCGGTATCCGTTTCAAAAACCCAATATCGTGCATCCCTAGTAATTAGTATATAAAGCTCTTGTTTTAAATGTGACATGAGCCCAGATTAAAATGCATACAGTTATCACCACCAACACGAGTAAATAAAATGCAGAATTATTGTATTCTTGTGCAATATCCTATCCTGAGCAATATCATATATGTTATGTAAAATAATTAGACATTTTATTAAGCCTGTCCATTTGATCCTGCTTTTTAAAAGGTTTTTATTGATAAGATAGAAGAAATGTTTGTGTTGCAGCAGCATAAAAGACATGGCATTGTACAATACAAATTAAAAACACTAGAAATAAACAAAAAAAGTAGAAAATGCACATGAATTTACACATGAACAATAACAAACTAAACTGTCCATCTGCTGCTGTTTGACTCTTATCTTGTCTTTTCTTCAGGTGCCAGTTTAACCTGATTAGGCTTCAGTTTAGCTCGTCATTGCTTTTGTATATGGAGTGCATTAGTTTATAGATAAACATATAAGTCTGAAAATACTTTTACTAATTTTTTAGCTTGCTTTATTTCAGCACCAAATTGAACCCTGCTGAGGTTTTGAGCGTTAAAAAGTTACAACGATGGACTTCAAATGTATTTGATCAGCTTTCCCCTCTAGGGCACTTGGTCTGATTATGTGTCTGAGCTAAACATTAAACACTTCCTTGTTTACCAAAGAACAGAAAACGCTTGACCAAATTAAGATATGACATTCAAAACAGGCCGGGTATACAGGCCGGTTTTTCCTGGCACAGCGGGAAAGCTAGGGGAACGGAGGGAGTGTAGGAACACTAAATATGGGTCCTACAAAAGCAAATGCAATGTTTTCTTTCCCTTCTTTTATATTTGTAATCCACATAAATCCCCAGTTTACTACAAGAACAAGAGACCATTTCTTGATTTTCTTAAGCTTTTAATGGAAGAGAAAATTGTTAGAGAGAAGTTCTCATACATAAGGAAGTTATCAATTATACATGGTATCATTTAATACATCAAAATATCATTTAAACCTGTATTTTGTTACAACCCTATTTCTATTTTCTTTTCATTTAAATGCAAATTGTAGATTACTGTTTTACAATTAATCTAAAATGTTTGCATACTAATCAGTAAATAGCATTTAGACTTCTAAGGCCCATTGAGAAAGGGGATATTAGAAAACTTCCACAATTTCACAACACAGCATGTCAGATGAGTGTCCTTGAGTGACAAGCTATTTTTCCTTTCCTTTATTTGACTTTGCATTTAAGTAGCCACAAGAGGGCAAAGGATAATGGTTGTATGAATAAAAGGACAATTGATGGAACACGGAAAAAACACAATTTCCCCAATCCAAAATGGAGGCAATCAGCAGGGCAAATAGGTGAAGGCCATCACTATTCAAAAAGTAGGGAAGGAGTACAGTTGCTTTTGTTATGTGTGACGACCCCTCCACATCACGTGGGGTGCCGTGTGTGTGTGGTTTGTTCAGGTTGTTTCAGGTGCTGATGAGCCGCACCTGTGGGCGGATGCCTATCTGATGAGCCGCACCTGATGAAGCGGGATAAAGGAGGAGCCCAGCCGGTTGCGTCGCTCTCACTCCTCTGGGCACTCTCTCTGCGCCAGCTTCGGGGACCTGGTGCTGGTGTCCATTTGGTGTTGTGTTGAAACAAATAAACTATATATTCTTGCCTCTCGTCTCGCCTCCCTGTTTTATGTTAAAGCCCATGAGCCGGGTTGTAACATATGGGGGCTCGTCGCTTTGGACCTGGGAAACGTGTGCGAACTGGATGTCCGTTATGGGGACTGGGCACTGAGTGCAGCTGATTGTTTGGGAGTAGCCTGACGAGGGTAAGTGTTTCGTTGTGAACGACAGTAAGGGTGGCACACGGATTAGTTGATTCACGGCAGTCGCGTACCGTTGATATTGTCCCCGTTAGGTTTCAGTAGGGTCTCCCTTGGAGGTCGTAGGGGGGGCTATTAGTGTGGTGTGAAAGTCGTTAGAGCTATTAGCTCGGGAGCACGCCGAGGCTGCGGGTGGGGTTGCCGGTTTTTTCGGTCGCTTCGCCGAGCTTACGGTATTTAGTGCGTAAGTACCCGCCATAACTAGCACCTGAAGACTAGCGGGGAGTTTAGCTAGTTCTGTGAGGCAGTTAGAGGGACGGGCCGCGGTAGCATGGCTGTGTAGTAGCGTGAGCGTGCACTCGGTGTTGTCATGATGGAGAGTGTGGAGGAGTTTGTGAGAGCGCCTACAGAAGAGCTACTGGAGGGCTGTTACAACCCGGCTCATGGGCTGTAACATAAAACAGGGAGGCGAGACGAGAGGCAAGAATATATAGTTTATTTGTTTCAACACAACACCAAATGGACACCAGCACCAGGTCCCGAAGCTGGCGCAGAGAGAGTGCCCAGAGGAGTGAGAGCGACGCAACCGGCTGGGCTCCTCCTTTATCCCGCTTGACCAGGTGTAGCTCATCAGATAGGAATCCGCCCACAGGTGCGGCTCATCAGCACCTGAAACAACCTGAACAAACCACACACACACGGCACCCCACGTGATGTGGAGGGGTCGTCACACATAACACAAGCAACTGTACTCCTTCCCTACTTTTTGAATAGTGATGGCCTTCACCTATTTGCCCTGCTGATTGCCTCCATTTTGGATTGGGGAAATTGTCCTTTTATTCATACAACCATTATCCTTTGCCCTCTTGTGGCTACTTAAATGCAAAGTCAAATAAAGGAAAGGAAAAATAGCTTGTCACTCAAGGACACTCATCTGACATGCTGTGTTGTGAAATTGTGGAAGTTTGATGTGGAGGGGTCGTCACATATGTTAGTACAAAATGGAGGCAATCAGCAGGGCAAATAGGTGAAGGCAATCACTATTCAAAACATAATCTGTCCAGTTGCTTTTGTTATGTTAGTACAAAATGGCCAAGACAAATCAATTTTCTTGCAAACCTACAAAAATCGGTGGCTGATTCAGAGTCTGATTACTGAGAAGAAATGCTACGATTGCAAAAGAATGCTATCGTGAGTTTCACTTAAATCGGAAACAATTGATAAATGAGGTGCAGCAGTGCAATATCCGCATTTTACCGGTAAGCTATTTTACAAAGGGCTTTAACACATTGTAAATTATCATAGTAGGAAAGGAGAAGCTCAGGTGTTGACATTTGAAATATCTTCCTGTTATTGAATATGGAGTTGCATAATGATGATATGAGTATTCTAATGTTACGCTACATTATGCTTCATTTTCAAAACCAATATTGTACTTTTCAATCCACTTCTTTGTTACTTAACAGATTAAGATTGTCAGCTCATACAAAACAATAATAAAAAATGTAAATACATTGACATATAATTGTTGGTTACGATATATCAGCAGGGTCATAAACACCAGCTAAAGACACATCTTTTTAGCTTTTTGCAAGCAATCCCCCACTTTAAATGTTCTTTTAGTCTTTATTATTTACCTACTTTTATATTATTTTATAGGTCTTAATATTTTTATTTCTGTCGTACCTATATATTCACTTTGTTTCACTGGGTTTTGTATTTCATATTGTTGCATCGACTCAGTTGTCTTGTGTCTTATCTGTCACAGAGAAACCATTATTTATTATATTTTATTATCATACATTTTACCTCCTTGTGTCTATTAACCTGATCAAATGTTATATTTTGCTGCATGTACCTTTTACAGTTCTAACAAATAATCTGAGAGGAATTTCTTGTTGTTTATTTTTAACTTGTGATGTGTCATTTTGTAAAGCACTCTGAGCTGCATGTGTTGTATGAAAAGTGCTAAATAAAGTGTTATGATTATTATTATTATAACGACGAACGAGTACTATTCTATTGTAATTGGTAAATGGACTGTACCTGTATAGCGCTTTACCAACCATATATTACTGTATTGTTACTTTGACTTTAGCAAGTGTGAGAACTGCTTCCACCACTGGCTGTTGTTTTATTATTTAGGCGGGCATGTTAGGCATTGCTTTACGGCCTTTTCTGAGCTCACAGGTGCTCTATGACATTACATTACATGTCATTTGTTAGACGCTTTTATCCAAAGCGACTTACATACTCAATACTGTGGATAATCCCCACAGGAGCACTTTGGGGTGAGTTGTCTTGCCCAGGGACACAACGACATGCTGACTGCATTGGGGTTTGAACCTGTGACCCCTGATCCCAACACCAACGCACAACCCACTGCACCACACGCCGCCTATGACGCACTATGACGCTCTGTTAGGCCTGAGATGGACACTAAACATGCTAGGAGACAGCAGCGGTGTAAAGTAACCAAGTACATTTCCTCAAGTATTGTATTTAAGTACAATGTTGAGGTACTTTACTAGAGTATTTCCATTTGTACTTCTACTTCACAGCAATTCAGAGAAAAATAGTGTACCTTTACTTCACTACATTTGTGTAGGACCTGTAGTTACTTTGCAGATATAGATTAATGATAAACCATATGATCAACACTTAAATCAGACAGTTACAACTGTCTGTATTACATTCCAATGCTTCCAAGCAGTACATCAAGTATTGAACGTTTGTTAATGGATCAATAATTATAACCATAATATATATTATTCTGAAACAGGGCATAATGATTACTTTTGGTACTTTAAGTTTGTTTTGATGCTAATACTTTTCTACTTTTACTTGAGTAACATTTTGAATCCTGAATGTTACTTGTAACAGAGTATTCCTAAACTTTTAATCAAGTACAAGATCTGAGTACTTCCCCCACCCTTGATGCTAGGAGGGGGGCTACCTGGTGGACCCCTGTTTTTACTTTCTCACAGCATGAAAACACATTCAAATGTGCTGTCAGTATAAATCAAAGTGTCTTACAGCAGGACTCACCTTAAGAGCCTGGTCATCATGTAGCTCTGTACAGTAGTTAGCTAACAGACTCGATGCTAACATCTTCAGTCAGTTTTAAGTCCTGCTGCTTCTCCGACTCGAACAAAGTTGATCCACAAAGCTACTTCCTTATATCATACAAAGAAATAAACAATAATAAATCCCCCTGCTGCTCGTTTTTTTGTCTAAAACGAGTTAATTTATCGCTGAAACGTCAGTTAAAACTCGACTCGTATAAAGAAAGTTCCAACTTCCTGAAGTTGGGAGTTTGGTGACGTCATCACGAATGGATGGCGCTGATTGGCTGCAGAGAAGGCGGCGTGACCTCGTTTTTTTACAAAGATATGTTCCGTTGTTATGAATATGTATTGTAAACATTTATTAATTCATTACATTTAATTACACATTTGCAACATGATACATTAAACATTAAATTCATGGGAAATGTTTTATTATATATAATTCATTGGAGTTGTATGTGCTTATCAAGGACATTTTTAAATAAACAAGTGATACAACTGGCGAATTGTGTGAATAAAAAGTATACTTCACTCATAACGGTATGTTTATAAGGTTAATTTACTTTTTACTTTTGATACTTTAGTTCATTTCGTTGATTTTACATTTGTACTTGCTTTTTTAATTCACAACTTCTATTCTTTTAATATTGTTTAGGTGCTATTCCTTAAATAGTACTGTTTTGCAAAAAAAACATTTGTTTTTATTACAGTTTTTAATCCGTGTTGTTATCTTGGGTCCACCTGATGTCAGAGAGTGAGTAGAATGAAGATGTTTGTTAGATGTTGTATTTTCATTGCTTGTTCAATTATATGTATGCCTCACGTTCCCTTTGATATTGACATTGACATGTTGACATGACATTGACTTGTTGGAACAGCTGCTACTTCACATAACTGTAATTTATATACTGTCATATATATATGTGTGTGTGTTTTCTGCTGTAAACTATTGTTGAACACTCTAAAAATGATCTAGAACAGTGGTTCTCAACTGGTGGGTCGCGACCCAAAAGTGGGTTCGCGGGCTCGTCTCGAGTGGGTCGCAGATGTGTGAGTGAAGGAAAAAAATTCCATCATCTCATTAAACTTTTTTTAAAAGCATTCTTTAGTTCTGTGAAGGGATATAAGGGATATATGCACTGAACTTCACTTTAATTAATAATGTATGCTGAAAAGTGTATATATTACAGTACGATGTTGTGTTGAATAGATTTGAGTGGTTCAAAATTTCGGGTCGCAATCTATTTACAAACGAAAAAGTGGGTCCCGAGGCCGGACCAGTTGAGAACCACTGATCTAGAACATTTCATATTGATTATTCTTCATGTCCTTTCTACTGTAGTTAGACTTTCTGCTGTTTATTGTTTTTATTTTATTCCATTTACTATCTTTATACTTGTTTCCACCTTTAAAGATGTTAGGATTGAATGCCTAAACACACTGCTGCTGGTTCAATTGTCTTTACTTAAGGAACAGGTCAGCAAAAACGTGTTAAACTTGTCTGTCAGTGCACTTTCATTTGCACTTGCCCAGGTATCAGATGAAACATTATGTATAGCCATGATCTTTAAAGTTATGTCTAGTGAGAGATGGGCTGGCATCTGATTTAAATGGATCAAAGGGTTAGATGTAGAATACAAAATACATCTTTATTCTCCACTCTAATAGCATTACTTTAGTAAAAGGTCTGAGTGCTTCTTCTATCTCTGCTACATATTTATAAAAACAATACACATTTAAAAACAAAATCACTGTAATTAGGTGTGCCAGGCAATTTAATGTAATCTTGAATATTGATAAGACAGTAATAAGGACTCTTCGGTATATGTGCAGAATGAATAGGACAGAGGACCATCCTCACTGACGCTTGTTAAACCTATCAAGATTTCCACTTGTACGAGTTTATTTTTATCTTTAGAAACTTAGCACAAAGATAATACATAATTCGGTTTTTTTTAATATGACAAGGATAGCAGGATAATTGGTTGTTTTATAAGAAAGGTTAAGCAACAAAATGCAATTAGAGTCCCATTCTGATACATAACATTACATTGCATTTAGCTGACGCTTTTATCCAAAGCGACTTACAATAAGTGCGTTCGACCAACAAAATAAAAACTTGAAGAAAACAGAATCATAAAGTACATCAGGTTTCATAGAGCAAAAACATGTCAAGTGCTACTCAACTGGCTTTAGATAAGACAGCCCTTTATTAGTATATAAGTGCTTTGTTAATAGTTCTATCGCTCGAAGTGGAGTCGAAAGATTTGAGTTTTCAGTCTGCGCCGAAAGGTGTGTAAGCTATCTGCTGTCCTGATGTCAATGGGGAGCTCATTCCACCATCTTGGAGCCAGGATAGCAAACCCACGTGTTTCTGCTGATGGGAACTTGGGTCCCCCTCGCAGCGATGGTGCAGCGAGCCGTTTGGTTGATGCAGAGCGGAGTGCACGTGCTGGGGTGTACGGTTTAACCATGTCCTGGATGTAGGAAGGGCCAGATCCATTCGCAGCATGGTACGCAAGTACCAGTGTCTTGAAGTGGATTCTAGCAGTTACCGGAAGCCAGTGGAGGGAGCGGAGGAGCGGCGTGGTGTGGGAGAATTTAGGAAGGTTGAAGACCAGACGAGCCGCTGCATTCTGGATGAGCTGCAGAGGTCGGATGGCACATGCAGGTAGACCAGCCAGGAGGGAGTTGCAGTAGTCTAGGCGTGAGATGACGAGAGCCTGGACCAGAACCTGCGTGGCTTTCTGGGTCAGCTGGGGACGCATCCTCCTGATGTTGTAAAGCGTGTATCTGCAGCAGCGGGTTGTAGCAGCGATGTTTGCAGTGAAGGACAGGTTGTTATCTAGGGTCACACCCAGATTCCTTGCAGTCTGAGTCGGGGAAACAACAGAGGTGCCGATGTTGATTGTTAGGTCAAGAGTGGGACAATCTTTTCCCGGAAGGAAAAGCAGTTCAGTCTTGTCAAGGTTGAGCTTGAGGTGATGATCAGACATCCACTGAGAGATGTCAGCTAGACAAGCAGAGATGCGTGCGACGACCTGGGTCTCTGAGCGGAATTAATTGGGTGTCGTCAGCGTAGCAGTGGTATGAAAAACCATGCGGGCTAATGACAGATCCGAGCGAGTTTGTGTACAAGGAGAAGAGGAGGGGACCAAGAACAGAGCCCTGAGGGACCCCTGTAGTTAATTGACAAGGGTCGGACTCGGACCCTCTCCAAGTTTGTTGTTGTAGGTACGGTCTTTGAGGTATGAGGTGAGGAGGGAAAGTGCAGAGCCTGAAACTCCAAGTTCTTGGAGAGTGCGAAGGAGGATCTAATGGTTCACCGTGTCGAATGCAGCAGACAGGTCCAACAGGATGATGACAGAGGAGAGGGAGGCTGCTTTGGCAGTGTGCAGTTCCTCAGTGACAGCAATGAGGGCAGTTTCTATGGAGTGACCTGCCTTGAAACCAGACTGGTGCGGATCCAGAAGGTTGTTCTGATGGAGATAACAGGAGAGTTGTTTAAAGACAGCGCGTTCAAGTGTTTTAGACAGGAACGGGAGGAGAGAGACAGGCCTGTAGTTTATAACATCAGACGGGTTGAGAGTGGGTTTCTTCAGGAGAGGGTTTACTCTTGCCTCCTTGAGACTGTTTGGAAAGTGACCAGAAGTTAGAGAAGTGTTGATGAAATGGGTGAGAAACGGTAGAATATCAGGAGCGATAGTCTGAAGGAGGTTTGAAGGGATAGGGTCCAGAGGACAGGTGGTAGGGCGGGCAGAGGTAATGAGGGTAAGAACCTCACTTGGAGAGAGAGGGGAAAAGGAGGTCAGTGTGTGGGTGAAAGGAGGGTCTGGTGACCCAGCGGTGAGTAAAGGTGAGTCAGAAAAAGAAGAGCGAATATCAACCTTTTTTTCAAAGTGGTTAACAAAGTCGCTTGACAGAAGGGAGGAGGGGGGAGGGGCTTTGGGGGGGGGTCCAGGAGGGAGGAGAAGATGGAAAATAGTTTTTTGGGATTGGAATAGGAAGATTGGATCTTATCTTGAAAGAAAGTGCTTTTTGCCTGAGAGATCGAAGCAGAGAAAGAGGAGAGGAGAGCCTGATAGGTTAGGAGGTCGTCACGGTGTTTGGATTTCCACCGTTTCCGCTCTGCTGCCCGAAGGACGGTTCTATTAGCACGCAGTGCATCATTTAGCCAGGGAGCAGGAGGGGACTGACGAGCCTGCCGAGATGTGAGAGGACAGAGAGAGTCCAGAGAGGATGAGAGAGTAGAGAGGAGAGTTTCTGAAGCAGAGTTTGGAGGCAGGTGTTGGAACGAGTCAGAGGAAGGGAGGGCTGAGAGCACCGATGAGGCAAAGGTAGAGGGGGAGAGGGAACGAAGGTTACGGCGGACAGGTGCAGGATGAGAAGAGATTAGTTTGTTATGTTTGGAAAGGGGTAGAGAGAATGAAATGAAGAAGTGATCGGAGGTGTGGAGCGGGTTTACAGAGAGGTTAGAAGTAGAGCAGTTCCTTGAGAATATGAGATCAAGGACATTGCCAGCTTTATGAGTTGGTGGGGACGGAGACAGTGAGAAAGCAAAGGCGGTTAACAAAGATGTTAGTTCGTCTATCTTCCCTGTCTGGAGGTTGAAGTCTCCGAGAAGTACAGCAGGAGGGCCAGTTTCAGGGATGTGTGAGAGGAGAGGATCTAACTCCTCCAAGAAGTCCCCCAAGGCGCCTGGTGGACGGTAGAGAACAACAATGGTTAATTGTATAGGATGGGTCACTGTGACGGCATGGAATTCAAAGGTGGAAGGAGTGAAGTTTAGTAGCTTGAAGAGGGAAAATTTGGGAGAGAGCAGGAGACCAGTGCCACCTCCTCTGCCAGTGGGTCTGGGTGTATGGGAGAAGGAGTATGCTGTGGAGAGAGCTGCTGGGGTGGATGTGTTGGATGGAGTAATCCACGTCTCAGTGAGAGCAAGGAAATCCAGAGCCTGCAGGGAAGCGGAGCCAGAGATGAAGTCAGCCTTAGGAACAGCTGACTGGCAGTTCCACAGGCCGCCTGAAACTAGATGTTGGATCTCAGTGGAGCATGTGGGATAGACGAGAGCAGGCCGGTTATATCGATTACGAGATACACTGGGCCAGTGATAATTGCGAGAAGACACATAAACAGGAGTGGAGAAAATACACATGATTATAGCCTGAGGGGCTAAACAACCAAATAAAATAAAACACCAGCGACACTTAGCTCAATCAAAGTAGGATTGGCCTCCTCTTTGCCACCCTCGTGACTCCCGCAGGACTCTAAGGTCTTTGCCTGGCTGACGCTCCAGGAAAGTGCTACCTAAAATGGACACCTGATTGCTGAGTTCTCACAGCTGTGGGGCCACGTCCCTTTAATTAGTTAACCCTCTGCAGCTGGTGGCCCTCAAAAGGAAATCGAGACTGGCTTCCTCCTGACTTGTTATTGTCGTTTAAGTCAATTACATGAAACCCTAAGTTATAAAGTTTTGAGTGTAACCCTTAATACAGTTACACCTACTCAATAAAGCTCTTAGTATTATACAAATGTTTAAATCAAAGTTAACCCTAGCAGTCAGTTAGTTCAGTTTTAAGGTTTTCAGTCAAATTACTTGTCCCAAGTTTCTGCCTGTAGCGGTTGAGATTTAAAATCACAATTTCAGTCAGATCAACTCCAGAGCATTGATACAGAGTACACACACTAAAACAGAGAAGTCTAAAGACAGAATGTTACTCACACAATTCTAGAAGTCTCCAGTTGCTTTCCTGTCAAAATCGAGTTGCACACATAACGAAAACAAAAAGAGTCTGCATGAAGAAGCAGCTCTTCAGTGAAAGGATCATACGGGGTTTTATATCCTTTGGGTTCTTCACATGTACCTTTTCTGATGAAGAACACTTTCAAAAGTACATCTTCGCAATACCAAAGTCCACAAACTCACATTAAACAAACATATGGTCTTAAACATAATAAATCATGTGAATGTGTATAACAAATATTTGAATCTGTGATAACTGTAAGCTACATAGATAATCTATACGTGTTTGAAAATGGATGACTCACTGACGCATTTGCTGTGTTGGTTTAAAACGTTTAAAATGAATTGAATGCATAATGTTGTAATTTGTTGTAATTTGAATATAATATTATTTCCTAATTGATGACTGAGATAAAAAAGGAATCCATTGAGATCAAGTCCATAAAATGTACATTTGAATTCAATTGATCAGAATACTTTATGTGTCCCACAGAGAGGAAATGTACTATTATGTTGTAAACAGCCGCATACAGAGAATATCTTTTTTAGGTGTTAAAAGTAAATCATCTGAAGACAACAAAGGTTGATTTGAAGCATCCTGCATAGATAGAGATAGAGTCTAAGACAGAAATGCAAATAATAACGTGCTCCTGTAGTTGTCTTTCTTCACATTAATTAATTAATTAATTAATTTTGCCCCTCACCCCATATACTTTTCAAAGCTTTCTTTGAGAAGCTTTCTTTAGAGAAGCATTTAAATGGGACAATGCATCTAATCACACAGCCCTGCTGAGTGTCATGATGCAGTGTTTGATGTATCACCAAGGTAGCATGAGAAGATAATAAAACACAATGTCTCTTATGTGATTGCTATATAAAATCCAACACGTGTAAACTGTTTTCATGGCATAGACAGTTAGAGATAATAAGCTCAAAAAAACACGATGGATAATTGCAGTCTTTAAACTTAACCGCAGCAGCAGTTAAGAAGGCCCAGCAGCGACTACACTTCCTGAGGGTGCTTCGGAGAAACAGACTGAACAAGAAGCTGCTGGTGTCCTATAGCGGGCGACCATCGAGAGCGTGCTGTCATACTCCACGTCTGTGTGGTATGCTGGCTGTTCAGCTGCGGACAAGAAAGCCCTGCAGAGTGATCAGGATGGCAGAGAAAACCGTCGGCTGCCCCCTGCCCTCTCTGGAACACATCTCCACCTCCCGCTGCCTCAGCAGAGCAAATAAATAATAAAGGACAGCTCTCACCCGGGTCACAGACTGTTCTCTCTCCTGCCTTCTGGGAGGAGAGACAGGAGCTTCAAGTCACGGACAAACAGACTCAAAAGCAGTTTCTAGCCCTGGGCCGTCAGGCTGCTTAACCACCACACTTAATGCAATAACCGTAACCATCTCCACACATACACAAACTTTGAATGCACTTTAAAAATTATAAACTATTTTTATATCAATATTTTTAACTATGTATTCCCCCTGTATGATTGCTTATGTTGTCTGTCCTACTGCCGTGTTTTTAATGTTATATAGGTCTAGTTTTTGCACACTGGGACAGAGTTGCACTCTGAATCTCATTGCACTTTTTGTATAATGACAATAAAATGCTTTAACTAAACTTAAAGACGTGTCCATCCATGCACTCATGTGTATTCATAAAGTATAAATACAATAAAGAAGCATGCCTAAGTGATGCATTAAACATGTGATTGAGAATAAACTAAAACCAGAGGAACCACACCAAACAGTCATCGAACTAAAAAACAGTAAATACAATTTTTTTTTTGATTTTGATATACTTTATCAATCCCCGTGGGGAAATGCTTTCTCTGCATTTGACCCATCCTAGTGTTAGGAGCAGTGTGCTGCCATTTTGAACGGCGCCCGGGGAGCAGTGTGGGGAACGGTGCCTTGCTCAGGGACACCTCGGTAGCACATGAACTGGTGACCTTCCAGTTGCCAAGCCAAGTCCCTATCGACTTCGCCACCACCGCCCCAAATCACATAAATAATAATCATTTCATTTGTAGGAACTAAGTCCGTGTCACTTCGTTATGATTATCTTTCATAAACCAGCAAACCATCTTTTTTAGATTTGTATCTTTTCATTACTTAATGAACAAATGGCAAAAGACACTTGATAAAGGTATGAGATGATGATAGAGGCCTTTAATGCCCTCTCAGAGCCTATATTGATAAGACTAGCATTATAGAGGGCTTCATGA
The DNA here is from genome assembly GCF_902827115.2 of Pseudochaenichthys georgianus. Lineage (NCBI taxonomy): Eukaryota > Metazoa > Chordata > Actinopteri > Perciformes > Channichthyidae > Pseudochaenichthys > Pseudochaenichthys georgianus. Next base: position 42,030,543 of record NC_047511.1, on the reverse strand, counting down.
GGGCTTTCCCAGATCGACTAACAAACCATGTCCCTCGACAACGGTAGTTCAATCTATCAAAACAAGCCGATACACACCATCCTCCAAATGGACAACTTCTATCTGCGAGTGCCACAGGGCAAGAGACATTCTGCAAAGATATTTCCTTTTCATAATGTCATAATTAACAGTCTCTCGTTGGTTAAAATACAGGTTTAGAAAAATATGCATTTATCACAATTTGACTAATATTTGATGGGAAAAAAACGTAGGAAGCTGTGACACAGTAAAGTTCTACCAAACAGCCTCTCTTGTTCGGAGAGAGGAGGACTCACCTTCAGGAATTAGTGGTAGTTTTTAGCATTATTGAACTGAATATCGTACAGCAACCACAGCCAACATTTCTGATCAATATCTGTTATGTCTTGCAAGGGCTGTCGGTCGGTCGATCCCTTTGAATTGAAACATCTCAACAGCTATGTTGATGGATTGCCACAACAGTTTGTACGGAACCTGTGTTCTGCTGTAATACCACATGGGGTTAGCAGTTTTAAGTGTGTCCTGCTGCCTCTTCATTAGCTCCTCTGCTTCGGGTCAAACCCTGTTCTTTTCTAACAGTACAAAGTAACCAATATGGAATCAGCTGACTCACTTTGGGAAGAATTATATGATATTTCCTCATTATGTGGATTGGAAAATAGCCTCTTGTAGGCAGGTCCAAGAGGCTGCTCTGATGATGGAACAACGGAAAGGGAGTGAAAAATCATGACTGATGATCGCTTTTTCTGAGCACCTATAAACTCTCCAAATGTCCAGCCTCACAGCCCTCAGCATTTCCTGTCTGCTAACTTTCTTCCGACAAGTCACCAGTCTCTAACTTCTGTCTATAGAGTGTTGCAGGGATGACGTATTTTTGGCTTCCAACCTAGAAGTAAGCATCACAAGGGCTGATAAAACGCCATTGGTATTTTAACACTGGTGTTTTTTAGTATTATAGCAGAAATGGAGCGTGTTTGGCAAACAAACATTGATGATACTTACATGTTTTGTTCAGCGCAATAATGCACATGTCTACAGCATTTTCGAAAGCCTAAATGTCATTGACAGAAGTAAAGAGCTAATAAATTACAGCGCTAAGCTAAAGGTGGCTAGTAGTTTCATTTAGTCATTTGATAAATGTTCTTAAGAGATGTTCAGACATTCACCAGTGCGGTATTTATTGAAACATTCATGTCACAGAACAAGACATGAAAATATCGTAAGCTTGTGTTTACCACTAATGTTATTTAAAAACAAAAACCCACATCTCCGGTATTACGTCATATCGGACGCAAATCTGGATCAGCTCCGTTGTACCTCCGTTTTTAGAGATTGTGGTACGGAGGAAAAGAGAGAGGGTTTTGTTTTCTGACACTTTGTGAGCTCCCTGACACACCAGGGACTCAAAAAGTGCATTTTGCATGATAGGTCCCCTTTAATAAATCGTTGAATTGTTTTTCTGCTGGCTGATTTGTTTACGTTTGTCTTCTGAGTTTCTGACAGGTATAAACTAGATGTGGGCAAGTTGTCTTATTTTCCCGGAGAAATCAGAAATGAAAACTGATTTGCTATTAATATCAAGCTAATATTATAAACCACAATCAGCTTATTCGTTTTCCTTTTGAAAGCAAGCCTGCACTGATTACAAGGAATGAGCTCGCCCAGATAATGGGAAATAATAAAAGAAGGCATAAATGCAGGCCATATTGGAGATTTTCCCAGCACATTGCACCTGAGTCAAGGATTATGTAAGATAGTTTGTAAAACATGTTGCATTTAGGGCACTTTGTAAGAGACATTTAAAAGGTATTCAAAGGAGAGATAATGACATTTTCACTCTGGGTACATGATAGAAAAATCTCAATCGTGACCGGCTTGAGTTTCAAAACAGGATACATTATTATCCTTTCAAGCATGGAAGTAGTCATCACATACTGGCATACGGTACAACCAGGAATAACTCCCTATCAAGGCTGAATCATCATGTTAACCGCTAATCATACATCCTGCACTGTTCTACACTTGGGCCTTTGTTATCATGTTCTCCTCTATCCTTGAAAGAGTACATTCAGTATTTTCCAGAACAGTACATTTACAGTTGTTTTCGATTGCTAACACACATTTCTTTCAGTTTCTCAGAACACTAAACACAATTCACAACACCTCACACCCAAAGTGCAAAACACCTAATTTCTCCTGCTAAATTAAGAACTGCACTTAAAATAAACACTTTCCAAATGCAAACTTTTGCACCAAATATAACACACTTCATTCATAATACTAGATGGTTTGACCACCCAGCTACACACTGCTGAGCATACTCTAAAGCACTTCCATCTGTTCTGGGCTGTGCTCTGTACAGAGAGGCTTCTGCAGAGAAAGATTGCTTGAGGATACAGAAATACAGTAATTGAGAAAAATCACATTTTACTCAAAGATAACATTGTGCAACATGCATCTCAGCACATAGCTATACTTCGGATCTCTCTAAGTATGATGGCATTGTTTGCCAAACCCCAGTTTGTAACTGCTGCTTCCTGCCTCATTGAACACCATTAGCCTTCCACCTGCACCTCTTTGTTTCTCAGTCCTTCAGATAAACAACAAAGACAAGTAAGTTTACCACAGAACATTGTGCAGGATGTTTGTACAGTTTTAGTATGCAACATGCCAACAATTCAATTACAGTAATGAAGTAAACACGTGTCCGGATTACAGAGGCGACAGTACATCGGCTTAGATTAGGCTGAACCCTCTGTCCAGCCTCTCTCATCGTCACACCATGGTTGATAACATTTCATCTCATTAGAGAGTACTCTTCCTCCTGCTCTCACTCTCACCCCACCTCTTCCTCTTCCTCTTGCTTCCATGTTGGCTTCCATTGTTGCTGTAAGAAAGTACTCACCTGTGGTCTTTTTATAGTGCTAACATCCTGATTGAGGGGCCAACAATTATGCTATCAGCTGTTTGCTCAGGTGGAACGTGTTTCTTGATCATTGGTCCATGTGTGAGGCATTTTGAATATCACTGTTTTAAACCTGCTAACACGTGACTTTATGTCAGATGTCTTACGTGGAGAAACGTGTGCAGTGGTTTGCAGAAAGTGCCATGTTAATTTGCAAATTGTGTGAAAAGCTGAAAACGTGTTTAGAGTTTTGGAGATTTGAGCCGATGTTTTGCTCTTTGAGTGTCAGTTAAAATAATTGTGCTTTATGTATAATGTGTGTGTGTTAGCAATCGAGAAAAACTGTAAATAAATCAAAAAAATTATATACATTGGTGTATGCATAAACGTGCATTTCTTACATAACATAAATCAGCATGATATGCAGAATCCAGTGTGTGTAAGGAAGAAGTATACATCACCATGGTCTGATAGATTTTAATTTCCCCTAAGGCATATAAAGGAAAATGTGTTTTTGAGGGAACGTTTTTTTATTATTTTTGAATTATTATTATTATTTATTATTATATTTTGATTATCAATGAAAACATTGGAAAACAACAAAAACGTAATAATTGTGGTACTGAGATTTCTGGGTTCAGATTCGAAAAAAGGTCCCATGGAGGATTACAGTTCAAATCACAACTGTGCCACAATATGTTGCTGATTAGAAGGGCAGAATGCAGGTGTGAGGAATTGCGGTATCTCCTTCTCCTTTTTTCTGTTTGTTTGTCTATCCGTTTGTCTGTCTTCCTGGCTGGGCGTGGTTGCTACTTTCCATTTTCCGCCAACTCACCTCCGCTCCTGTTTCTCATCATCACTGATTACCACCACTCACCTGCTGCTGCTTAAAACTCCGGTTCCATCATCAGACTTCGCCAGTTCTTCGTATACTCACAGTGGTAAACTCCAGTTCCGGCTGACTAGATTTTCTAGTGCTTTTGTTTACTCTTCCTGTTGGATTTTTTCATATACTAATCCTGTTCTGTTTTTTGCCTGTTCCAGAAACTCCACATTCCATTCCGTCCTGCCTGCCACGTCCAGCCCAACCTCCGTCTCAGCCCTGCTCCACGTTCTCCCCACTCTGTTCAGAGTTTGCTTTGTCCCCTGCCTGGGTTTTTTGTGGACTTATTAAATCCAGTCTTTTTGACACTTCACCTCAGTCTCCGTCCCAGTGTTCTTGCATAGCGGGTTCAAGTTGTGTGTCTCTTTACGAGGAGCTTAACAGCAAGGGATCATTTCTAGGTTTTCATCAGATTTGCTCCGGCTGAACAATGAAGCAAAGCGACGACACTTTACATTATAGAACACACTAAAATTATACATAAAGCACAATTATTTTAACTGACACTCAAAGAGCAAAACATCGGCTCAATTCTCCAAAACTCTAAACACGTTTTCAGCTTTTCACACAATTTGCAAATCAACATGGCACTTTTTGAAAACCACTGCACACGTTTCTCCACGTAAGACACAGGAATCTGACACAAAGTCACGTGTTAGCAGGTTTAAAACACTGATATTCAAAATGCCTCACACATGGACCAATGATCAAGAAACACGTTCCACCTGACCAAACAGCTGATAGCATAATTGTTGGCTCATCAATCAGGATGTTAGCACTATAAAAAGACCACAGGTGAGTACTTTCTTACAGCAACAATGGAAGCCAACATGGAAGCAAGAGGAAGAGGAAGAGCTGGGCTGAGAGTGAGAGCAGGAGGAAGAGGTGGGTGAGAGTGAGAGGAGGAGGAAGAGGTGGGTGAGAGTGAGAGGAGGAAGAATGAGAGGTAGAGGTAGAGCTGGAGGGAGAGGACGTGGACAAAGAAGAATACTCTCTAATGAAATGAAATGTTATCAACCATGGTTTGACGATGAGAGAGGCTGGACAGAGGGTTCAGCCTAATCTAAGCTGATTTACTGTCGCCTCTGTAATCCGGACACTTAGACTTGAAAACAGGTTAGTTACCAAATGTTTAGCTCTGCATAATTCATGATATATCAGTGCTTATATCTGTTACGTGAAACGTATTTACTTCATTACTCTAATTGACTTGTTGGCATGTTGCATACTATAACTGTACACAAATCCTGCACAATTGACTGTGGTAATCCTGATTGATGAGCCAACAATGATGCTACCAGGTGTTTGGTCAGGTGGAACGTGTTTCTTGATCATTGGTCCATGTGTGAGGCATTTTGAATATCAGTGTTTTAAACCTGCTAACACGTGACTTTATGTCAGATTCCTGTGTTTTACGTGTGCAGTGGTTTGCAGAAAGTGCCATGTTGATTTGCAAATTGTGTGAAAAGCTGAAAACGTTTTTGGAGATTTGAGCCGATGTTTTGCTCTTTGAGTGTCAGTTAAAATAATTGTGCTTTATGTATAATTTTAGTGTGTTAGCAATTGAGAAAAACTGTAATTGACCCTGGACAAGGGCAACCTCTTATGGCAAGGTACAGTATAGTAATTTCAATCAGGAGACACTTATTCCTCAGTGAAAATATGTGTAAGTGCAAAGAGGGTGAGAAATGTAATTAGACTGCATTGAGAAATCATATATGTGTAGGGGTAAGATGAAGATCTAAATAGAATATGAAAAAACCTGCTTGGCACTTTTTGCAAACCACTGCACACGTTTCTCCACTGAAGACACAGGAATCTGACATAAAGTCACGTGCTAGCAGCAGGTTTAAAACCGTTAGCAATCGAGAAAAACTGTGACAAGCTGTTCCATTTGCAAATAAGGCTCTTAAGTAATTTAACATCAGTGATATAAGTAGCTTATGATAGTCGAGACGCAAACTAATTGAAAATATATAATTAGAGGAAAAAAGATACAGAAAAGTAATGGAACAAATTATATTAACATAGATAAATCAGTTCAGGTTTAAAGGTTCAAAGAATGATTTTGTAACAGCAAATAAAAGACAATTATAACCCAGTTAAGGTTCAGGGATGCAGGTATTCAATCAACACTTTACTTACAGCAATTGTGAAAGGTTCATCTGTGTCAGCTCTTTAACTGTGAAGGATGTAGAACACATGTGTCACAATAAGTACAGTGGGAGGGAGACATTATGAAATATAATCCATGACATGAGACAGGGCAGAATGGAGGCTTTTAATATGCAAATGTTAATATATAACCACATGACTAATGTCTGTTTAATGCTTGAATAAATAAAATCAAAAGAATAACAAAATAAATTAGGATAAATAATGTTAAATAATTGTTCAGAGATATATCAACTAAAATGGGATATTACGTATGTACATTGTTTATTTATATTTGACTCATTCACTAAATTTCTGTATTTATATATTCTTTCTTGTATTTTTTGATATAATAATAAATATAGCATTTATTTATATGTGTGTATATATATATGTACCCCTCAACAAAAACATGCCTGTTTATTATCATGGTTTTAAAATGTGTTTAACACACTACAGGTACACAGACATATCACTAATTCTGTCATCAGTAACTTCATGACATGAAGTAAAGGTATTTTGTTAAGAAAACAAGGAAGTGGCCGTGCTGTTGTGTGGATTTTGATGCGCTTCTATTTGCACTTCTATGGCTTCTGTGCCAACCAAATCTACACATTCATTCTGGCTTTCTGCATTTTATCAAGAAATGTTTGAAAAGTAAATTCACACACGGCACGTCACTCCATGAGATCCTCTGCAACACAAACACAAAGCATTAAGGATTAACCCTTTAACTGCCAGCACCACCATTTGGTAGAGCACATGTTGTGTCTTGATATCTTGTTTAAAAAAAAGTGTAACTCCATCTGATTCAGCCAGCTCTACCCTTTGGTTGACATGTTATGCACAAAACAACCTCTAGATGTCACTGTGGTTCGAACAGAAAGCCCTTCCGCTAGCTTCTTCTGAGAAATGCTAAAAATCACTGCTGAAGAAATCACTCATTTTGGTCAACTTTTGTAAGGGAACCATATCCTTTTTGACATATTTTAGTGGCAGGGCACTGACTGAACATAATTAGATAACTTGATGCACAAAAAAAGTATTTACAAGGGTGTAATTATTTTTGTGACAATATGCTCAACCAATCGGTCGAATTGGCCTTTTATGGTAAACTAGCAATATGAGAGTTTCAGAGATGTTTTCCAATAGAATATGGTAAATAAATGGCTAGATTCATGGTAATATTACTAAATCTGGTACTGCCTTAGGAGTCTCAGAGTGAAAGAGTGATAATAATTTATATAGCACCTTTCATGCATGGCATTCAGCCCAAAGTTGCACACAGATGAGCAAGTTAGGCCAACACAGGATATAGACATTTGCTGTTAGGCCAGTGGTTTCCTGTTAGGCCAATTCAGCATCTACAGTAAGATGAGCAAGTATTTTTTTTTATCATGAAAAACACTTTACATTACTTTTTTCCATTTTTTTTTTTTACAATTATAATTTATTATCTTTTATGAATATATCTGGTTGTATATATAATAATAATAATAATAATAATGGGTTCCATTATAAAGCACTTAATATTTGATTTCAAATCCCGAAGTGCTACAAGTGAGCATAAACAATATAAATAAACATTACACAACACGGTAGAATTAATAAAAAGCAATAAAAAAAAAAAATAAATAAATAAAAAGGTCTAGGCAAAGGCTCTTTTGAAGAGATGGGTTTTGAGGCCTTTTTTTAAAAGCCTCCACGGTCTGTGGTGCTCTCATTTGGTCGGGGAGAGCATTCCACAGGCTGGGAGCAGCCGAGCAGAAGGCCCGGTCTCCCATAGTACGGAGCTTAGTCCTGGGGGGTTTGAGGAAGTTGGAGTTGCTGGAGCGGGTGTTCCGCAAGGAGGTATGGGGGGTGAGGAGTTCCTTGAGGTAGGGAGGGGCAGTTCCATGGACACACTGGTGGGTGAGGACGGAGACCTTGAATTCGATCCTCAGTTCCACAGGTAGCCAGTGTAGTGCTTTAAGGATGGGGGTGATGTGTTCATATTTGCGCACCCTCATCAGGATCCTAGCAGCGCTGTTCTGAATGTATTGGAGCTTCTGGATGCTTTTGTTAGGGATCCCGATGAGGATGCATTGCAGTAGTCCAGCCTGGAGGAGACAAAGGCATGGACCAGCTATTCGGCATCAGACAGAGTGAGTGTGGGGCGGAGTTTTGCGATGTTCCTGAGGTGATAAAAGGAGTTGTTGCACAGCTGTTTAATGTGGGCCTCAAAGGTCAGATGGGCGTCCATTTTAACACCCAAGTTGGTGACTATTGAGGAGAGGGTAATGTCCTGGCCGGAGAAGGTGATGGTGGTGATGGTGACTATAATGGCTTCGGTCTTGGAGCTGTTGAGTTTCAGGAAGTTTTGCTTCATCCACGCCTGTATCTCCTCCAGGCAGGCAGTGAGTGTGGGTGTAGGCAGGGCTGCAGAGGAGGTAGGGTTGATCCTGAGGTACAGTTGGGTGTCATCAGCATAGCAATGGAATGATACTCCATGTCGGCTGATGATAGAGCCAAGGGGGAGCATGTCGAGTGTGAAGAGGGTGGGGCCGAGAACTGATCCTTGAGGGACACCACAGGTGACGTTGTGGGTACCCGACTCTGCCTCGCCCAAGGAGACGTACTCTGTTCTCCCGTGAGGTATGATCTGAACCAGTCAAGGGGAGAGTCAGAGAGTCCGATGGTGGAGTGCAGACGATGGAGGAGGATGCCGTGATCGACGGTGTCGAAAGCTGCAGTGAGATCGAGGAGCATGAGGAGAGAGGGAGAGCCAGCGTCAGCCGTCATCAGCAGGTCGTTGGTGACCCTGACCAGGGCAGTTTCTGTGCTGTGGCCTGAGCGGAAACCAGACTGGAACTTCTCAAATAGGTTGTTGGAGTTTAGGTGGTCCTGGAGCTGAGCAGCAACTAGTTTTTCCAGAACCTTTGATAGAAAAGGAAGGTTGGAAATGGGTCTGTACATATATATATGTATATATTGCTGATTCGTCACATCAGAGTCGTTTTTCTCTCTATTTCCAGGCTTGGCTGATTTACCTCTGACTGTGTTATGATTCTATTTTGTTGATTGCTTTCTGTGACCTTTGATAAACGGCCATTTCCGCCTGATTACAGCAGCCTATTTACTCTAGACTCTGTGGGATGTCAATAAATCCATCATTCAATCCATCAATCAAATCTAAATTGTATAGCTCAATTTAACACATTTACTCAAGGGGCCTTTTAACTCTGTTCAACATCTTCTGTCCTAAGATCTTTGCAGCAAAGAAATAAAAGTCCCTAAAAGACATTTGGGAAATACTCTGGGGAAAATGGAATACAACTCAGAGAGAGCAACAGAGAAGGGGAACAGACGGGATGATTTCATGTGAATATAAAAATGCATGTATATACAGTACACTGAATGTATTTGTATGTATTTTTGCAAGAATTTGATTATGTATTATATTTCAGCGCTCAAAACCCTCCAAATTAAATTTCCACCAGTGCTTTTACTTAAGTATATAATCTGAGTGATTCTTCCATCTCTGCCTTAGCCTCTTTCATATAATACATTAAATAATACATTACATTTATATATCACTTTTCCTGATGCTCAAAGCGCTTACATATAGTGATTAGTGGTGTAAAGTAACTAGGTACACTGAAGTACAATTTTGAGATACTTGTACTTCACTTTCAATTTTATCCCAGTCGATTTAGCGGTGAAACATTTACTTTTACTCCACTACATTTATTTAATATTGTTAATTACTTTGCAGATTTGGAAAAGTGATATAATATGCAATATGATAAACACTTAAATAACATTACACTTGGAGTAAATCCACATGCTACCCTGCAGCAAACAACGTTATTAAAACTAGCTGCACATTTACCAGCTTTGATGACACTTTAATGCATCAATAATTATAATCAAAACATATAATGTATACTTTTCTGAAATAGGCCAATAATAAGTACTTTTACTTTTTGTAAGTATATTTTGATGCCATTACTTTAGTATTTTTACTTGAATAACATTTGCAACGCAGGACTTTTACTTGTAACTAAGTAACATTGTGGTACTCCTTCGTTCACTTAGGTGCAAGATCAGAGTACTTCCTTCATCTCTCATAGTGACAGACCATGCTGCTAATGACAGCCTCCCCTAATTAATAATGAAGCACAGGTGTGTTGTGTCCGCACCTCTCCCTTCTCCTGCCGTTTTACGTTTACATTAAAACATAACGTGATTAAAGTAACAGAAGATTATCAAAAGCCACTCATATGTTGGTTTAAAATGAAGGTGCCAGAGGGTGAATTAATGAGCGATATTTTGAAGCGTTTAACGGGCGAGTCAGCCCTCCCTTGCTACAGCAACATAGTGAAGTATAAGAGAGGAAGGCAAGGAGTATACTTCGTGGCCGAGGAATTCGTTGAATCTGTGAAGAAACGAGAGCAGGTCAACGCCAAGGAACGACTGAGAGTGAGTGGAAGAGTGTGAAACGCAGGAAAATGTTTACTAATGTGTTTGACAGCAGGCTAACGTCAATTGAGCAGTTGCTAACATGTACCGCTAGCTTAGATATGTAGCTACTTAGCTGTCGACGTCACAACCAACGTTACCTGTAATGGTAATTCACGTTTAATAAGTACTGTGGCGTTAGGCTCTGAAATGGGCCATTGTGCAGAATGATATCTTTTACTTTTTGTACTTTAAGGACGTTTTAATGCTAATACTTTTGCACTTTTACTTAAGTAACATTTTGGAATAAGGACTTTGACTTGTAATGGAGTATTTTAAGACCATAGTATTTGTACTTGTAAGTATTAGCATCAAAATATACTATAGTAATTAGGCTATATATAAAATACCAAAAGTAAAGGTCCATTTCAGAATAATATAAACTACAGAAGTATAATTGGCTAAGTATCAACAGTAAAAGTAGCCTACTCGGTATGGATTATTTGTTTACAGTATTATACTATTATGGTTATTATATTATGTTTTATGTGTTGTAGTTGGTCAATGTCGATCAAATGTACATACATAACCAACACAAAGATGCAAAATTAGCTAAAAGACTCTTGTTCTTTACATGTCTGTGCCTAGTGGCCGGTTTGCTCATAAATTGTCCATGCATGTTCTTATTCACCATTGTTTTTGCTTTATTCAAGTATCATTAATGTGAAACTTCAGCCTCTCTTATGTGCAGATAAGGAACTTGAACACCATGTTTTCCCGCCTGAAGCGCATGGTGCCACTGATGCGACCAGACAGAAAGCCCAGTAAAGTGGACACGCTCAAAGCTGCGACAGAATACATAAGATTGCTTCTTGCAGTTTTGCAGGACGCCGACAGTGTAAGTGCTTTGTTCATCAGGACTCTATCAAATGACAAGTGTCCTCTGTTATTTTCAAAGGGCAACATTGCCACTTATTTTGTATTGTTGATTAGTGTTATTTTCTATTTCTCAGAATACTGTCAGTGGGACTGATTTCCTCAAGAATGCAATCACTTATGGCCAGACTGATGTCTTGGGAAGTGATCTATGGCAAGTGGATGATGTGAGTGTTTTTTTTCCCACCTTGCTGTTATGACAGTTTGATTTTTGACAAAATGTCTTCTTGTATCTGTGAAACACCTTCTAATTGGCTTTTTTATGTTATGTCCTGCACAGCTGACTTTGAGCTTTAAAGTAATAATTCAGATTGTTTTAAACAAAGGTTGTTATCCATAATCAGTGTATTCTAAAGGAAAGGCCTACCAAAATAAATAAATAAATATTAGTTTCGGTGTACGTTACATTAACAGTATTTTCATCGCCTTACCATGCTGTCAGACAGCCATTTTTTGATGGAGAACTGACGCTGTTATCTATAATAATAATAATAATAATAATAATAATTCCTTACATTTATTATAGCGCTTTTCCAGATGCTCAAAGCGCTTTACAAATACACATTACACATATCATACATGCAATGGTCATGGACTGTGGACAATACCCACAGGAGCAAATCCGGGTGAAGTGTCTTGCCCAAGGACACAACGGCCTGACGCAGTGGCGGCAGGAGCGGGTTTCGAACTGGAGTTCCCCAGCACCCCCCTTGATCTAATGATCAGATGCACAGACCACTGCGCCACCCGCCTATAGAGGCGAAGTCCTGCCCATCTACTTCCGACCCATCAAATCAAGTTTTATTTATATAGCACATTTATAAACGAATTTTGGTCGAGCCAAAGTGCTGTACATATAATAAAAATAGCCTACAGTAGAGACACTTTACAGCAAATACAACAGCACAGATTGTTAGAATATCAGTATGAGAAAAACGACACCCTCTGTCCTTAGACCCTCTGTCCTTAGACCCTCACATCGTACAAGGAAAAACTTCCAGAGAAAACCCACAGTTTAAAGGGAACATGGGAGAAACCTCAGGGAGAGCAACAGAGGAGGGATCCCTCTCCCAGGACGGACAGACGTGCAATAGATGCCGTGTGTAAATCGAAGAGATAATACATTTTACAGCATATAAACCGAATGTTAGGAAATGCATGTGTCTGTAATAAGAAGATGAATCCACTAGGATGTCAGCAATCCTGTGGAAGCCATCAGGGAAGCAGCATGGCGAGACCCAAGGCAGGACCGCAGAGACAGGTTCAGCCATGACCCAAAGTCCACGACTTAATCCAGAACTCAGGATAGAGGATCCAGGACTACAGCAAGAGGATCAGCCTGGACTCCGGATCCCGGCGAAGATATAGATACAAAACAAGAAAAAAGATTTGGCTGGGTTAATCGGAACAAGAGAATACACAGACACAGACAGAGAGGGGAAAGGTCATTGGATAAGAGTTATTCTTGATAACCCTCTAGAAAGATCTCATGAACTTCCCCACTCAATCTATCAAGACCCGAGCAGTTCTATAAGAAACAGAGATAGGGAGCATGGGACCTTATTTCGGAAAAAGTATGTATTGAAGTTTGAATTGTGCCACAAATTACACATATGATGTTTGTCAATCTTAAATAATAATTTCCACGTCAAAAAAGTCACAGTTTGTCGTAAAACTGTTGAATTATAAGACTATGAAAAATACGCAACTAGAAAGACTACAAATCCCAGAATCCCCGGTCCCGTATGCTGGCTCTTACGGAACCGACTCACTCCCCTTGTGTGTATGTACAGCTCTCAACACGCCCAGACTTAGTGATTTTCACCTCTTTTAATACTTTTCGCCTCATTCTGAAAGAAAGAAGTGAAATGTTTCAACGTGACGGCCGTCTGGGTGTGTGGTGCGAGACGGGAGATGTAGTTCATTGAGCGGTTCACACAAAAAAAGTGTTAATTCACAGTTTTACGACACATTTAAAAAAAAAAAAATGACTTGCAAAATTATCTTTTAAATTGACAAACATCATATGTGTAATTCGTGGCACAATTCAAACGGGATCGAAAGATAATCTTTCTCTCTCCATTGACTTCAATACATACTTTTTCCGAAATAATGGAGGTCCCCCGGAAAGGGAGGGACTTCGCCTCTCTATGTTATCGCCGCCAGACTCTACTGGAAAATAGAAGTAATTGTACCTGAGCAGAACATGAGTTGCTGGCCTACCTTTGCCTTGAGCAGTTATTTTGTTTGTGTTATTGTACGACTTCAGTGAATCCTAAAGTCACAAACTATGGGCCAGTAGGGCTGCAAGAGTCAAGCCAAAAATAATCCTGTTTATTAATTTCTTGATTTCAGAAGGAAAAGTATTATTTTTGCACTTTCAATGTTGTCTTAACGGAGCACTGCTTGTACTTTCCTTTCACGTGTTCTTGATAATGTAAATCTAAATGATACTTACAATATGGTTTTCTCCTATAAAATATAAAAAAAAATACTGTATCCAAAACACCTCCCTTAAATGCTGAAAGCTACAATATTGCAGTCGATCGTTTTCATTTAAATTTGGGAGACAAAAATCATGATTGAGAATAATTGTTAATGTCTCATTTAAAGGTGGGGTAGGTAATTCACTTCAGAAACACTTGTTATATTCCATGGAATGCTCTTAACACCCTGATGGCAATGAATATATTAAATGCTTTGACAATAAATACATTAAAACATTTCATCTGTGGAAGCCGTGGCGCTGTAAAAAGCACGACCAGTCATCTGAGCCGGCCCGGCTGAAGTAACTGGATGGCCTACCTGCCTGTCAGCCTTCCGTCTGTGCACACACTTATCTCGTGCCCTCATTGGTCATGTGCGCGTTCGTGTGTGTTGGAGGAGGGGCTCTGTGAGGAAGTGGCAGATTTTTTCCAGTTGTGTATTTTCAAATTCTAGCGCACTCGAGCTGGTTTCTCCATTCTTACCCATGATTCTTACCTACCCTACCTTTTAATAAAAGTAAAAACAACAAAACTTCTGCTGTTCCAGTGAAATAAAAAACTGTTTTAGGTATATTTAGGTGTTTTGATATGGAGATTTGTCATGCTTTTATTGTTTTACTTATGAACAAATGTTTTGACGTACAGTTCAATTAATTGTAATTGTTATGATTCCCTTTTTAAAAGAAGATATTTTATAGTTTAAGGTCATTTAAATATATGTTCTTTTCTTTCCTGACAGGAGCAAATGGAGGATGGGTTCAGCATGCCCCCAGAAGCATTGACAGAGGACGGAGATATGACCAGACTGATGCTGCAGCACTGTGTGGTGCCTGGATACCAGTTCCTCATACAAGTGGCACCCGATCAGACTCTGGTAACTCGTTTTTCTTTCCTAATTATAAACTGTTGTTGTTGATTAGTAGCAATGCTCCAATCGCAAAAAAAAATTTCTTCTGATTTTCAAAAGGGTCTGAAATGCAGAATTAGATTTGCTTTGCTAAAAACTATAGTTGACGGTAACTACAAACATTTTTGAAACTTTTATTAAATGTACTCGTAGTAAAACATCATTACATAACTTACATTTCCGTCAAAACTAAAGGATACTTTTCGGACCTTCTCAGACCGATTTCTAAATACGTGTTATCTCGAAAAATGCATTCCAACTGAAAATGAACTGTTTCCTAATTAACATGTTTTCCTTACCCAGAATAAATATGGGACAGCATATGTATATAACAACACGCTTGTTTCGGTTTTATTATTTTGAATGTGGGTTGTATGCGCACAGACATCCAACAAATCAGAAATGTGAGACTTACTACGAGCCATTTACAAGAGGGACTTACAGGAATGGTCCACTCATTAGATAATTAATCAAAACTTCAGTATTTAGTTATACGTTATGTTTAAACCATACCCTGAAGAAATCAGCGATATTCCCCGGTAAATAATGATTTTATAGCTCTTTTTTATCAAGACCTGTATATTCCGTCTGGCCGCTGCCATGTTTGCCATTTTCAGTAGTCACGTGATGGTCGTGACGTCATCCATGCGTTCACTTTGTCAACACACGGAAACATGGTGGAGTATTTCAGTTCGGACTCGTCAGCAGAGGAACAAGTTTTGACCAATGTGAAGAGATTGGATGGGGGAATTCAGCCATACATATCAGTATGACAATACGACACCCTCTGTCCTAGTACCCTCACATCGTACAAGGAAAAACTTCCGAAGAAAACCCACAGTTTAAAGGGAACATGGGAGAAACCTCAGGGAGAGCAACAGAGGAGGGATCCCTCTCCCAGGACGGACAGACGTGCAATAGATGCCGTGTGTAAATTGAAAAGATAATACATTTGCAACATAGGTAGTCCAAATGTTTGGAAATGCATGTGTGTACAATGGGAAGATGATATAAGATACTATATGTATGCATGTAGTACCACCCTTGCTAGCGATTCCCTCTCTATAGTTTAGCATACTCAGCTTCGTTGTCCCTGGCCATAGAATCACGATTTTATGGTGCTGGGAAAACTGGGGGGAAATACACACTAGTCGGTACTACGCTATATGGAAAGGCCACCAAAAGCTGTCCTGGCCTGGACGTTAAAACGGGGCTAGCCGCTGCAATGGAAATGCGCTATAACATACCTTATTCTTACTGCGAGCACTACTTCTGCTCCTCCGTCGCTTCACACTTGCAGAGGGCGATTTCTCTAACTGGCCGAACTGGTGTCCTGGTACACCAGAAAGACTGATGGTACGGTGCATCTCCATTAGGTAATGGTTGTTCTTTAAATCCCATGTTATGTTTGATCATACTCTCAGAGTAGTCGTCCGGAAATGTGAAATGTTCGCTGCATACATGAGCCTGTGAATCTCTCGGTTCGGGCCGGCCACATTTCGCTAGCCACTGCCTCTGAATGTACTTCTTACGCTTACCTTTTGGCAACAGATGGAACCGAGCATTCCGTGGATTGTTCCTATCCGAATTATGGCAATATTTCGCGATACAGTGAGGCATATTTGAAGAGAGAAACTACAGTAAATAACATGGAGATCAATGTGTCTTCGAAAACCAAACGCATGGATTACGTCACGTCCGGGAAATGGCGGCGCCCACAGTGTTGATGTTATTTCGGTATATAATCAGTTTAAAATCACTGATAATGTCATCGGATTAAAAAAAAAAAGAGAGAGAGACTGGCAGAGACTGGTCTGTTTTATCGGATGATAATTTTAAAAAAATGAGTGTCATGAGCATACCATTCCTTTAACATGCGTCATGTTTTAATACTGTGTCACGTTACACGTTTCTCCCCTCTAGGGTTGAACACGTAATTAGGTTGTCGTCTTATTCGTCACACAGGTCTCTATCATGAGTGGGTCTGATGTGAAGTGTTAACGAGAACCTGGCATCAGGGATCTATTTATTCATTTAGAAAATCATGGAATATTACTCTGCTTCCATCTTAATAAAAAAAAGATTTGAATTGCAATATAAATCTGTGGGTTGCTTCTGTTTAATGCAACCTATGATGAGAGTGCCTGGAGGTGGACATTATTACATAGAATAACAAGCAAAGCCCTTCTTAGTGTGCTCCAGGTTGACTTATACTGCGCTATTTTTAAATAGCAAAACAAATATCTGTAAGTGGAGATGAAGCCCTTCAGAACCACACTACTCTTACACACTGCGCAAGTGAACGAAAAATTGCTTGTTAAAAAATGTACATAGGAAATATATAAAATACTTCAGTTGTAATGCACACCCAGGGTTGTGATGAGGTGCTGATCGCTGGAAATAGAACCATGCGCATATATTTTATTAAGATTTGTTCATTTTGAGCAGGACAGGGGCCTACCTACACCCATTCATAAATTATGAAAATATGCATTCCTGAGTAGAGTAATGACACTAAGCATAAGGCTAAACGACGGCCACATCAAGGTCGCAAACTGGTGTATAAACAATAATGTATGTTTTCTTTTTTAAAGATTTTTGATGGGCCACCAGTGCATTTAATCAAGAGACCGCTATGAAAGTGTGAACCAGGGGATGGCAGGCGGCACATGGTCTCAGGCCGGATTCAAACCCGGGTCACTCACTTAATTAAATAGTGAATGCAGAAATCACCATCGGCTGTAGACAAATCGTGTAACTTTTTTAAAAACACAAGACGGCCAACATTCATCCTGTGTAGGAATACATACAGAATCCTTCAACAATAATCAATCTGACACATTTATCATTCCCTTAAATGATCTGACTGGAACATACTTCAATTACCGCTGGCAATCAACATGAGGCATTTGATTGTCTGCAGTGTAGCCGTCAGAACGAGGCATTCAGACAGTCCTCACAAGTACCTCCTCATCTGATTGGTTAAATCAAGTGTGTGTGTGTGTGTGTGTGTGTGTGTGTGTGTGTGTGTGTGTGTGTGTGTGTGTGTGTGTGTGTGTGTGTGTGTGTGTGTGTGTGTGTGTGTGTGTGTGTGTGTGTGGGGTGTGTGTGTGTGTGTGTGTGTGTGTGTGTGTGTGTGTGTGTGTGTGTGTGTGTGTGTGTGTGTGTGTGTGTTGTGTGTGTGTGTGTGTGTGTGTGTGTGTGTGTGTGTGTGTGTGTGTGTTGTGTGTGTGTGTGTGTGTGTGTGTGTGTGTGTGTGTGTGTGTGTGTGTGTGTGTGTGTGTGTGTGTGTGTGTGTGTGTGTGTGTGTGTGTGTGTGTGTGTGTGTGTGTGTGTGTGTGTGTGTGTGTGTGTGTGTGTGTGTGTGTGTGTGTGTGTGGGTGTGGGGTCTTTTTTTTGTTGTAAACATGTTATCCCCTTCTTCTTTTACAGCAGGGGTCTCAACCCTAGAGCAGATGGCTTGGACACATATTGGAAACCTGCCAGGTTGGATATGTTTAATACATTGATGAAACATCTGTATATAAGAATGTCTTCACTTAAAATGCAGATTGCTGCCAGATGTTGGAAAGCAGAAGTCTTAACACTCCAGGGTTAAAGGATTATTTTGAAATGCATGCAAACGTCAGTTGTATCAGGCGTTATGATAAAAACATTAATTGGGATGGTAATAGAAAAACATGATCGTTGGTGTAATATAATACAAATGTTGCCCCCATGTGGACACAAACAGTATTTCTATTTAATTTCCAATTGACGGTACAAATAAGGGGTGTTCTCCAACAAAGGAAGACGAGGACAATTGGGTCAATTTGTTTATATAATTAACATAAATGAGTAGCAATTTACATCTTGTATGTGCTCATCCAAATCTTAGAAAACAAATCATTCAGCATGAATAAAACCTTTAAAAAACATTCATTGACACAGAAGATATTTGCACATGTCACAGAAGGAAAAGAATGATGATTGCATTTAGCTGCTCAGTTTTAGGGTATTGCGCATGCAGGCTCCCTGTCACAATTGAAAAGAGTAGTTATGCGCCTTTTCTGCAAAAAGTAGTCAACATTTCTGCAGTGGAAAAAAAAGAAGCAGTGGGTTACTTAAAGGATCATTTGTATATCAACAGCTCACCTTGAATCCAATTTTCTCCATGTTGTTATCCTATGGTTACCATGGTTACAACTGTATACAAACACAAAATAAAAACACATTGAAGTTAACACAGGATACGTAATGTTCAAATGATTATATTGTAGGTGAAGTATTGCCTTAACACACCTATGTTAAACCCCGGTATCTTCCCACACACACAGATGTGTTCAGTTATTCTGGCTCATTAGACCTCTGCTCAAGTGTATGACTGGTCATTTAATGAGGGAACACTCTTGTAAACAGGGTTACCCTTAATAACACGTGGGCACAATGGAAAATGCATTAACCCAAAGATTTGACGTGTTACAGCGCCCTCTTCTGGTTAAATGTTTCAGATAGCACCCATCACCCGTCAGGACTCCCTGGAAGAAGAGATCTTGTATCTCAATGGGACATTCCTGGATAAATAAAGGATAAATAAAAAATCTTTCTTAAAGGAGGGTCAGGGTGTGTTAAAAACATCTATTTCAATGCATTGTAGTGGAGGGAGGGGGGGGGCGGGGGACAGCCATTAGAGATGTACCTTTCAATCAACAGGTATCTGAATTTGATAATTGTGTTAACTGTTACATTTTTCAATAATTCTCGTTTTACTTTTTAGGGGGCTTACGAAGAAAGGATTATTCACGGAGAAAATACGATTTTATTTGTCGTATTTAATTTATATATTTTGTTTGATTAAATATGAATGTGTTTTTATTTCACAAACTGTATCCTTGGCAGCCCTAAAATAAAATGTAAAGACGGCTTCTGTTTTTAAAATTACTGTCTAAAAGGGTTGGTGGTTTTTTGTTCAGTTATTATATTCCGTCTAATGAAAAGCCACAATTAATGGTTACAAGGACTACTGTCATACATATTAAATTAAATGAGATGTCATCAAGTCCTTTAAAGGGAGACATTTGTACCAAGAAGACGGACGTTTTGTTACATTTCTGTATTTATATTTTTTTTTTGTCCATATAACTGAATGGTTGCTAATGTTTCTCATTTCAGAGGTTTTCTTTTGAGTTTTCCTTGCAAAACTACATGTACTACTCTTACTTAAAAAAGACAACTTGAATTTCAAAATGCTTGATAAATGATGTAATTAACGACTCATTGTAACGTGTTTTTATTTGGCACACATCTCCAGGTTAGTATCCTTTTTTAAATGTGCAGTGGTGGAAGAATAATGTAAAGAAGTAAAGCATAACTGCTGAAAACCCTGCGTTCAGATGTCTGCACAGGTAAAAAAAGGTCACATCAAAATAACAAGTAATCAATGTTGAATCATATTTAACTAATGGGGTTATTTTTACTGATCGATCCTCTTTTAAACGGTGATTAATGGCCAATCTGTTAAAGGGTGATCAATCATTTATTGAAGTCTATTCCAGTGTTTGTCGTGTAAAGTCTGTATATTCTAGGAAGTAAAATAGTAAAAAGTGTCAGAAAATAGAAATACTCAATTAAAGTACACTTACTTAAACCTTTTACTTGTTGTCGAAAGAGTACTCATACCTAGTACTTGTACAGTGTAGAAATACTCTGCAAGTGAATGTCATGATTTCAAAATTCTGTAAAAGAACAAAATTATTGGCGTAACAATTTAAGAGTTATTCTATACACTTTGATATTACTGTTTATATTTATTGAAATGTTCATAACTTAACAGCTGGAGCTTTGTGTACAGTAAATACTCCAGGGTAGGTTAACATTTCACTGAGGGAGCAAATAATTATATTTAACATCTACTAGTCTATGATGTGTTGTGTATCATTATAATCCCAAGTGATTACTAAATACATGCAAGTAAGAGAAGTTAAAAGCACAATGTACTTAGTAGTGCACTAATACGTTTAAGAAGTATCTTTAAATGTAATGTACTAAGTTTCTGTCTGCTAAGAAGGCCTACTTAAATACATACAGCAAAAACCTAATGTATGTTCTAACGGTGTCCATGCTGTTCTCCATCAGAACAGCAGGGGGCGCCTGTATGTAGCTCATATTGATCCTGGTTGCACTGGGCCTCGCCAACTAAACGTTTTAAGAGAAAGCATTAGACATCCACTTGGGCTTTGCGTGGTTTTTTCCCAACACAATAACTCCAAGTGCATTGCAAAGCTTGAATCTCACTGTGGGTGCATACAAGAGTGGGAGCCCTGTGTGTGTGTGTGCGTGTGCGCGTGCGTGCGCGCGTGTGTGTGACTGTGGACAGGCGTGGCAGTGGGTTGGTCCAGGCGCACCGAGCAATGAAAAACATCTTCCGACTTGGTACCAGCTGAGGTCCTGAAATAACCCCACAAAGGAACTAAGCTTTGGGCGTTATAATTGTAATTAACCACACATCTCTTTTCTTCCTGAGGTATACGGCTTCGGGGCCGTGGGTGAGCCGCGCGCTAAGAGAACACGCGCTCTCGAGGATGCACTGAGGTGAGTAAACCTGCTAACATCAGTGTTAGTGTAACAGCATGGTTAAATGGCTGGGCGTAGGTTCTCCCTGCAGCGTGCATGAGCCGTGTGTACGCCGATCATCAGACACCATACTGCCCGGTGCTGTTGTCAGACATACGCTGTCTTTTATTCCTTATAATGTGCTAGTGACTAAGATCGCGTATGATGCAGCTCTCCGCATTGTTGTTGCTTTCTTCTCTTCATTGCACTCTGCACACGAAGGCCCGTGACTAACGCAAGGTCTCATCTGTGCCGTTAGTGTCATGTATTGTGTGATGGAGCCATCCATGCAGCCTCTACTCTTGCTTATTACCGTGCCAGCGATGTCGTTTTTTGTACAATAGTTCTGGGTGGATATGCAGGCCATGATTAAGTGCATTTCTCTTGCTTCTATTGGAATTATATATTTTGTAAGATCTATATTTGCTCGGTTATTTAGAGAGAATGGTTTGAGTCGTCGCTGCTGCATTTATTTTTTTAGCTGGTGGCCATTAAGCGGATGCTGATGCTGCAGCGCGTGCGGATGTTGCTAAGCAGCCATGCATGATGGGCAGCTAGCTGGTGTGGAGGATGCTAACAAACATGCAGCTATGTACACGATATCTGCATGCACGGTGAAATATGAAGCTGTAAAAGCACAATATGGAGCCCTGCTTGCACTAACGTGACTCTATGATCGATATAAACCTACCCCCCCCCCCCCCCTCCCTATACAGATATTAATCTCCCTCAGCACAATGATGATGGGTTTATTTGAGCTACAGCTGTACAGAAGTCCATAGTCATTAGTGGGTTTAAATGTATATTATTAAACTGTATCATATCTAATTTCAGGTGATTAATTTTTTGAATAGTGACTCTCATATATCGAGTCTTTAAATTGACTAGGGCTGCAACTAATGAGTATTTGTAACGAATCGATCAATCTGCTGATTAATTTCTAGGTTGATCATTTAGTTTGTAACATTTCAGAGGATAGTAAACAAACAAAAAAAGGTTCATCAGTTTCTCCAAATCTTTAAATGTCTGGTTTTTAGTCATTCGGAAACTCAAATATATTATTTGAGCAAAATGTCTATTTGAGGCTTCAAAACTGAATTTCCAATTAGCAAAATATTTTCCAATTATTTTTGGGTTGATCGATTAATAGATAAGTTGACTTATTAATGAAAGCTCTACCAAAATGAAGATACTGTGATAATACAGTGCTTTTCCAAATAAATAATGTTTTATTTTTTTTTGTTGAAAATGGACCAGCAACGATAAGTCGAATTAGAAAAACTAATCGGCAACTATTTGGATAATTGATCGATTATTGAAGTAGTTTCTCGTGCAGTAATGTCAGAAAATGTTGTTTTCAGCCTCATTTGAACACTGCTGCTTTTTTAAATTGTATATCTTATTAAGGTAAATATACTTTGGTTTTTGACTGACAAAACAAGACATTTAAAAACTTCACTTTGGACTTTGAAACTAATATTGACATGTTTCACTAGTTTGCGACATTTCATAGACCAAAACATGTTGTGTCTAAACATATTTTTCATTGGATTATAACGTGTACAAATAAAGAGGTAAACATGATTTTAGTTTAGAAAGCAACAACATTTATTAATCTTTATCTTACTCAGTCAGAGATACTGCTTTATTATAACACTATAGTTTACAGGTTAGGAACCACTTAGCAGACATTATAAAATAAACCTGAAAGCAAACCCAAAGAAAAATCAATCAAAGCTTCTTAGTGATTATCCAGCCGCCTCTCTGCAGCTGGAAGTCAAGGGCACAGAGGTCCTAAAACCACTCTCTAGTGGCCACGTTTAAGGATTTATTGATTGTCAAAATAGTTGTAATCCCTCCCTGTTGATTATCAATGATTCGACTAATGGTTGCAGCGCTGCTCACTGTTTAATATAAAGTGTTTACTTTTCAAGAGGATTGTTTTATTTGATCAGTTTTTAATGTATTTTTTGAGTAATCACAAATCAGATCTTCATATCTTTATCCAAATGTGTCGAGATGGGTTTCTAACAGAAATGCATTGTGTTGCATGATTACCTGAACATATCAAATATTTGGTTTTGCCAATCTTGCAGATAAGCATATATTCAAATCTGAACAAATTACAGGAATCCTTACGAGGTCAACATCATTGTGTTGCCGAATTGTTTATACAAGTGCCATTGTGTTTCTTTCACAACCAAACCCTCCTTTTTTTTCTAGTTGTTCTCTTGGTCCTCACTCAGCTTCAGCTTGTGGCAACCTGCTTTGAATTTTTGATAAACTCTGAAAAACAGGCTTGGGGCTGAACAGGTTAATGAAGATTAATCCTGGAAAATAAGAACCTTGCAAGTGTTTCCTTTCTCCTGATTTATGGCATTGCACGTGCTGTGATGCGACCACATGCACACAATGCGAGTCGTTACAATAAACTGTTCAGACTTTAAAGGTCCCATGTCATGCTTTTTCCGGTTATCACCCGTCCCCTTGTGTGTTATGAAGGTTTTTCTGCATGTGAACGGTCTGCAGAGTCCCAAACCCTCAAGGTACACCCTGTAGCGAGTAAAACTCTAACACAGAAAAGTCTTGTCTATGCTGCCCCAGAACGCCTCGTTGGAGATTTCTAATTTTCCATTGTTTGCTTCCTGGGTTCTCTGACGTGTGAACACCCAGATCAACAACAAATGACAAAATGGACCAATCCGCGGAGCACCTCACACACCAGGATCCAGTGGTGGCTGGTGGAAAATATTTTAGGTGGGGCTGTGGAAATGGTGACCAAACAATAGTAGGGGGGTCTGGGGGGATGCTCCCCCAGTAAAAAAAGAATGAGAAAAGACCCCTTAAATTATGACTGCTGGTGATGTTAGAGGGGGGGGGGGGGGGGGGAGGACAAATTGAGGCTTAAAAAAAAGAGAAGACTGATCAATAGCTCCATAATCTTCAGTGTGGTTAGCTATGAATTTTCCCAAACTTCCAAACACCTTGTCCTGGACATAGTTTCTACAGTATAAACTGTGCAACAGTACAGTAGGCCCACACAAACTGCAGAACACCGGGGCTTTGGGAACACTCAAAATTACTTAAAATGATTTAATTCCTATTTAACCTGTTAAGGCAAGGCAAAGTGATAGAGATTATAACGTTTATTTATATAGCACTTTCCAACACAAGGCAATTCAAAGTGCTTTACAAAAAATGAAAGACATTAAGAAAATGCCAGTCATTAAAAAGAAAAGCTAATAAAATTAAGCAATCATACACGAGAGGCCGTTCTTGAACGTCATTATTGGTACGACAGTACTGCGGCAGGACCGAGGCGCTTGCGCCGAGGTCCGTACGCCTGACCGGCAAAAAGCGCGTTGCTCCACATCTTTCTGTTGTCCAGAGATGGAGCCCAGTAGCTGCGAAGCGATGACTCATTTTTATGCCCGCTAACGGACATGATTTCTCTGGCCTCCAACCCTGCCTCCGCCAGCCGCTGTATGCAGGTGCTTCTGACGCAATGGTTTGTGTAACGCGTAGCAGTGCCAGCCTCTTCACTAATGCGGGTCATCATGGACCCCAGGCTGTTCACCCCCAAGGGCTCCATGCTATACCACACCGCATCCCCAGGCTTCACCGACTTCCTTGGATGGTGGTAGAAAGCCTTTGCTGATTCGGGCATTTGCAGTTTGCTTTTCGGCCCAACGGTATACCGTTTTTCTCAGACGCGGAGGGATACTGACTTGTTGTGAAAAGGCACGTTCTATTTGACCGTTGTTTGATCGTGGAATCAAATTTTATTTTATTGACCAATCAGAGAGCTTGCTCACACCTATGTGTTATAGAATAAACATTAAAAGAAAAATACATGGATACAATTTACAGTGCAGTCTAAGATATGAATAGTTCAATTAAAAGCAGCAACAAAAAGAAAAGTCTTCAGCCTGGATTTAAAAGTAGTAAGAGTTGCAGAGGACCCGCAGGTTTCTGGGAGTTTGTTCCAGATATTTGGAGCAGGGGGGCTTTTTTCCCCTGTTTTTTTCTCACGAAACTGTGTCTCAGGGCTTCTTAAAATGTGTCCTACTCATTTAACAGGAAGAAACTCATGATGATATGAAACATGTTTACCGAAATAAAACACAAGTCTCACAAGAAGCGTCTAAATGACCCCTGAGCGAAAAAATGCTAACGCACTCTAGGTATAAATCAATCGATATGCTTATCGGATATGCACAAACAAGCTTAGCTAACAAACTGAGATTCCACAGATTCTAGAAATATAAGTGTCATCACTGAGCGATCAGAACACACAACTTACTGTAGGTAGCAAAACATGGAGATAAGCTCACCTTTTGCTGTTATTCTGATCAAAAACGAGAACGCGGCTGAAGGTTAATCCATAGGTTAATCCAATGTGTCTGTCACTTTGAAAAAAGTATTGATAATCCATAATTCCATTTTTGTGCATAGCGCCCAGACGAGAGAGGGTAATGATGCAAGGCCAGGCAGGAAACATGTGACTTATCAGTAACTTTAGACATCGTAACACCATTTTAAACGAGATTTTATTGTAGATTATACATTTTACTGATACCAATTGTATGATATTTACCTTGTTTATTAAAAATAAAAATAAAAAATATATTTTTTAAATATATATATTTTTTTTTTAATGTGGGAAGAGGGGGGGCGGCGCCCCTAGCGCCCTTATGGGCCAGCAGCCACTGCCAGGATCCCTTGGCTAACTAACAGGGAGTCCCAATAGCCGCGTTCACACCGGAGTACTTTTCCCCGTACTTTTAGCTTTTAGTTCCGTTACTACCCCTTATGTCGCGGGGTAGAGTACTTAGTGCCGGGAACTTTTACCCCCATTTTTAGTGCCTGCTGAGAGATGGTACTTTCCTGGGGGAAAAAAGTGCCCCAGTTCTGATTGGCTGGGCGAATTGCAAACCACTCCCCGTAAAACTCTGAAATGTTTTGTAGAGCCGCCATTTTATTATCCTCGCATTAGCATTATTAGCATTAGCATTAGCATCGCCCATAAGTGTCGGGGCACTAAGTGTCGGGGCACTAAGTGTCGGCACTAAGTACGGCAAAGTACTTGGTGTGAACGCGGCTATTGACTTGCATAGAGCAGCTCCCTGAACGCTGGTAATAGACGAGTTGGGATCGCGTAGAAATGCTCTCCGTAGACCCGTTCTCACAGCGTTATAAACCTTTTTCTTTCTCAATATCAAGCCACACTTATTGTTTTTGCTTCGGCTGTGAGTGTTTGTGTGTGCTCAGGATGAGTTTAGCTTGTTCTCGCTGTATCGCCGACCCGGAAACCCGTCCGCTCCTCACCTGTCAGCAACGAGCCTCACAACGTCCCATCCAATCAGAGCACACTGGGCTCACAGGGAGGGGGGGGGGGCAGGAGCTACAACAAGCCGTTTAGGACAGAGTGAATACACATGCTGTACAGAGATGCTGTGAGAAACCAATGTGAGTTTGGAAAATTGCACAGTATAAATCTATTCTACCTCAACAATGGAATGATGATCAGTAGAAATGGCCCTGACATGGGAGCTTTAAAATGCAGCCATAGAAGAGAGTGGCAGGAAATCAGCTCCACTACTCCCTGAGATGTTATGAAACAGAAAGGAGCTGACGATGCAGCATGATCACAGTGCAGCAGGAAGTGAGGCTGAGGTCTCCCCTCAGCCATTAGGACCCTCCCTGGAGAGAGAGGCTGTCTGTCTGCTGCCTGTCAGCAGCTGGGCCCGAGAGTCAAACACACCGAGGACCAGCCTCCACTGTGAGAGAGCAAAAGACTATATATCTATATCACTTTATAGACCGTCTGCTACCGTCTCATGGCGATACATTTCAATGGACATAAATATCAGAGTTTGTGATTCCTTAAAAGCTAAAATACATCAGAGAAAAAGGAAAGTAGCATCTATCTGAAAGTAATCACTGAAGAATCAATAGTGACTAGGGCTGACATGATTTGTCTATCAACAGAAAATAGGTATTTTAATAATTGATTAATTGTTTAAGTAATTTTGCGTGCACACATGTCAGAACATTTTCTGTTCAGCGTCTCAAACATGGACATTTCCTGCTTTTCTTTTATCTTGTTAAAGTCAATATGTTTTGGATTTACAAAACAAGAATGAGATGGACATGTTTTAGACCCCTACGTTAATCGATTGATTAGCTCAATAGTCTGCAGATGAATCTATAATAAAAGTAATAGTTATTGCAACACATAACTGCACAGTTACAGTATGTCAATGTTTGATTGGGGAGTAAGTGCTTTAGCAAATTGCAGACGTTGGATAGCTGAACGTTTCGGTGAGCCTGATGTTGTTGAGTTTAAGTGCATACAATTTATCCAGAATCTCCTGTAAAGGTTGATTCAGCTCTCCGAGTTTCTTGTGTGGTTTGCAATAAGTGATACACATAGATCTGATGGGTCTCTTGTGCTATTACAGCGAGCCTCTTCAAAGCGAGCCCTGGGTGTGAAAGACACGAAGGGATTCGACGATACAAATAGTTACAGAAATGCATCTTATCAAGTAAGATGCAGCACAGGAGGGTGTGGTGTGTGTGGACCTAATCTGCTCTGCTGTGTGTGTGTGTGTGTGTGTGTGTGTGTGTGTGTGTGTGTGTGTGTGTGTGTGTGTGTGTGTGTGTGTGTGTGTGTGTGTGTGTGTGTGTGTGTGTGTGTGTGTGTGTGTGTGTGGTGTGTGTGTGTGTGTGTGTGTGTGTGTGTGTGTGTGTGTGTGTGTGTGTGTGTGTGTGTGTGTGTGTGTGTGTGTGTGTGTGTGTGTGTGTGTGTGTGTGTGTGTGTGTGTGTGTGTGTGTGTGTGTGTGTGTGTGTGTGTGTGTGTGATCTGGGAGTGGCCAGCTTCTCTCCAAAGGTCCTTACAGTAACTCTTCCTCCGATTACCGAGCTGCATCTCACTTCCTGTTATTGGTTCTGGCGCTGCTGCATTTTGTAAAAAGCTCTGCACTTCCACTAATCTGTGCCCTGAGGAATAAAGCATCCTTCATGTGAGGGTAGGTTTTATATCAATGCTGCCTTTTGTGATTACAGAAGAAGCCGGCTTAATGTGCGCTTTGTTTATCCACTCTGTTTTCGCGCTAATGCAAGATAGACAAACTTATCTTACTTTAAATTGTACATATTGTGAGAGTATTGATTGAACGGATAATTGTGATTTAATATTTGATGTGCTGGGCTTTAGTGGACTCTTTGAATCATCGTCTTATTATTAAACAATATTCTGCATACTGCACTTCTCCCATTTACATGTATTAGTATTAACTTTGATAGCAATTACTTTTTGAATTGATCTGAATCATTGCCGCTGCTTTAGGAGCTAATGGCTAGCAAAATAAGACTTTGTAATGTCATTAACCTATTATTTTGTATTAATAATAATGTCTATACTTCTATTTAATCTAATCTGTTTGCTTGGTTAATTTCAAATTAGGTACGAATAGGGCGTTGTAAAAAAAATCTAATTTAGTTTATCTTGCGATATTGGAAATTAATTAATTTTCCTTTTGTCTGTAAAATACACATTTCAGGCTGGGACTTTTTCGCCACACCACATTCTAAATATAATTGAGTCAAATATTTGTCTTTAATACATATTACATATTGCGTCTCCTCAGACTAGTCCATATTGTCATATCATAACATTTCAGATTCTTTTTTTTTTTATATTCAAAGTACAAACTGTCCATGATGGAGCGAATGAGAGCTCAACACTTGCAGCCTGTAGTTGTTTCTGTAGTTTCATCACGAGGTGTGTGACCTCTTCCTGTCGGGAGCTACTGCCAATAATTGTGGCCGAGCGCAATCTTTTATGTTTTGCTCGGTTATAATTGGTCATACGGTGCCTTCATGCCGATCTTCAGACTGTTCTCCAGCTGAATGAAGTGGATTCGTAAAGGACTGCATGTCACCTGTAACACCAACTCTGGCAACTAGCTGTTATATAAATGCTATATATATTTTTAAAGTCAACTAAGAATAACTTGAAAGACAGTGATATTGCACTGAGGTTGTCCTTTAACGGTGAAAGAGTGTCAGTAAAAACCCTACTGTAACTATCATTCCTTTTTGGTGCCTTTGTTCTTCAGTTCAATGTTACCATCCTTCCAAAAATAATGCTATAAGTAATTTACTTTCCTCAACTTTAATGAACAATTTGTTGTTTGCTCAAGGCAGTAGAAAGAGTACACTTTAATATCTGTTATATTCATTGCAAGCAAAATCATTATTGGGATTTCAACATCATTATTTTGGATTTGTATATATTGTGCTGCCCTAATTGTTGCTCAAAGAAGTGTATTTTCGAGCAAACAGCTTTCAGCATTTGTCCATGGCAAAAAACCTGGAATAATCTGTCAGGTTTTAAAAAGATCTATTTCTACCTGCAGGCACACTTTTGATTTCCCCGAATGGAAATGAGTGATTACACAAACAATGTAGACAAAAAATGATTGAGAACAGAAACGTTTCCTTTTTTTCTGCCATGTCTAAGTTGCAGCTGAAACATTTTGGACTCACACACCTCCCTCTAGAAGTCAGACATGAGCTCTCTGCAGAATACAGAGAGCTGGAAGCGAGAGGCTTGGTCAGCATTATGTGCACTTGTTTCTTAAGTGCTCCATTGTGATGGACATTCATTTAAAGGTCACCTATTATGCAAAATCCACTTTCTCATGTCTCTTCTACATCAACATGTGTGTCCTCTTCTTCATGTCTCTTCTACATCAACATGTGTGTCCTCTTCTTCATGTCTCTTCTACATCAACATGTGTCCCCTCTTCTTCATGTCTCTTCTACATCAACATGTGTCCCCTCTTCTTCATGTCTCTTCTACATCAACATGTGTCCCCTCTTCTCCATGTCTCTTCTACATCAACACGTGTTCCCTCTTCTTCACGTCTCTTCTACATCAACATGTGTCCCCTCTTCTTCATGTCTCTTCTACATCAACATGTGTCCCCTCTTCTCCATGTCTCTTCTACATCAACACGTGTTCCCTCTTCTTCATGTCTCTTCTACATCAACATGTGTCCCCTCTTCTTCATGTCTCTTCTACATCAACATGTGTCCCCTCTGTGTAAAGAGACTCTGAAAGTTTCAGGAACAAAGATTCTCTCTCTTTTTGATCCATTTCTATAAAAACCTGTCTGAAAATGAGCTGATCAGATTTTGGCCACTTTATGATGTCATAACGATTTGTTGGCTTGTGTAACCATTAGCCAATCAGCAATCAAGGTAACCCCCCCCCCCCCCCCCCCACACAGAGAATCAGCACTTTGGAAACAGGGCTGAAACAGAGGGGATTATGGGATGCTGCAATGATCTGTTTGGTGTTTCAGCCAATCAGAGACATGTTCTGTGTATATCTGAGAACTGTAATGTATTGATGAAAAACTGTATAATAGGGGACCTTTAAATATCAAATTCCCACAGTCCAGCTTCAAGCAGCATTTGTATAACAGTGACACCCTTTATTTGCAGGTATCCCCTCTGACCTCTGGTTGTAAGACATCCACTGCAGAACAGTAGAAGATGAGTAAGTCCCCGACCCCCAGTGGTACCCCGGTGCAGCTCAGCCCCAGCGATGGGGTCCCGGAGAGCCTCCCGTCTCCACAGCACTCCACCCCGGGCTCCGGACCCCCGCAGAAGAAACGCATCTCCAGCCTCCTCCAGAGTCCGGTGAGAAGGCTGTGATTTATTGCCTCAGTCTTTCCCCTTCTCTAATGTCCTCACATCACAATAAATCTGCTCTGAGACGCAGTCAGGGCTGGATCCTCTCTGAGTGCATGACTCTGTGTTTCTGCTGCTAATGAAGCGAGGTGGAGAGGCTGCCCATTAAGTGAGAGCATTCATTTAAGATGTTTACTTACCCCTTACCAGAGGTGGGACGTAATGGAGTACAAATACTTTGTTACTGTACTTAAGTACATATTTCTGATATCAGTACTCCACTACTTATTTTTCTGACAAGTCTTTAACATTTTGAACCCAAATACCTGTACTTTCTACTTCTTACATGTTGAACACAAATACCTGTACTTTCTACTTCTTACATGTTGAACACAAATACCTGTACTTTCTACTTCTTACATGTTGAACACTAATACCTGTACTTTCTACTTCTTACATGTTGAACTCAAATACCTGTACTTTCTACTTCTTACATGTTGAACACAAATACCTGTACTTTCTACTTCTTACATGTTGAACTCAAATACCTGTACTTTCTACTTCTTAGATGTTGAACACAAATACCTGTACTTTCTACTTATTACATGTTGAACACAAATACCTGTACTTTCTACTTCTTAGATGTTGAACACAAATACCTGTACTTTCTACTTCTTACATGTTGAACTCAAATACCTGTACTTTCTACTTCTTACATGTTGAACTCAAATACCTGTACTTTCTACTTCTTACATGTTGAACTCAAATACCTGTACTTTCTACTTCTTACATGTTGAACTCAAATATCTGTACTTTCTACTTCTTACATGTTGAACACAAATACCTGTACTTTCTACTTCTTACATGTTGAAACCAAATACCTGTACTTTCTACTTCTTACATGTTGAACTCAAATACCTGTACTTTCTACTTCTTACATGTTGAACACAAATACCTGTACTTTCTACTTCTTACATGTTGAACTCAAATACCTGAACTTTCTACTTCTTACATGTTGAACCCAAATACCTGTACTTTCTACTTCTTAGATGTTGAACACAAATACCTGAACTTTCTACTTCTTACATGTTGAACCCAAATACCTGTACTTTCTACTTCTTACATGTTGAACTCAAATACCTGAACTTTCTACTTCTTACATGTTGAACCCAAATACCTGAACTTTCTACTTCTTACATGTTGAACCCAAATACCTGTACTTTCTACTTCTTACATGTTGAACACAAATACCTGTACTTTCTACTTCTTACATGTTGAACTCAAATACCTGTACTTTCTACTTCTTACATGTTGAACTCAAATACCTGTACTTTCTACTTCTTAGATGTTGAACACAAATACCTGTACTTTCTACTTCTTACATGTTGAACACAAATACCTGTACTTTCTACTTCTTACATATTAAACTCAAATACCTGTACTTTCTACTTCTTACATGTTGAAACCAAATACCTGTACTTTCTACTTCTTACATGTTGAACACAAATACCTGTACTTTCTACTTCTTACATGTTGAACTCAAATACCTGTACTTTCTACTTCTCTCATGTTGAACACAAATACCTGTACTTTCTACTTCTTACATGTTGAACACAAATACCTGAACTTTCTACTTCTTACATGTTGAACTTAAATACCTGTACTTTCTACTTCTTACATGTTGAACACAAATACCTGTACTTTCTACTTCTCTCATGTTGAACACAAATACCTGTACTTTCTACTTCTTACATGTTGAACACAAATACCTGTACTTTCTACTTCTTACATGTTGAACTTAAATACCTGTACTTTCTACTTCTCTCATGTTGAACTCAAATACCTGTACTTTCTACTTCTTACATGTTGAACTCAAATACCTGTACTTTCTACTTCTTACATGTTGAACACAAATACCTGTACTTTCTACTTCTCTCATTTTCCAAACAGCTGGTTCCTTTAGTCTGAATGTGTGTTTGGTGCGTGGTCATTATTCTTTAGAGTCACTGCGTGCCTATTGGTTGGAACACGATCCGTGTATCCATCACTTCCTGGTCTTCTCTAAAGAAGAGGGACCAATGGAAACGTTGTCATGTTGCCGTTGGTCACCATGGAAACATTCATTAGCTAACAATGACATTATTGTTCTATTGATATAAAGGGAGGTCAGGTACTCTTTAAAGCAGCTGCTAGTTAAGGGTACTTTTTACTGAAGTACACTTCAAAGCCTCTTTACTTTGACTTGAGTAAAGAAGTTTAGTCAGTACTTCTACTTTCACCAGAGTATTTTTAAACACGAGTATCTGTACTTCTACTTGAGTAAAGGATGTCTGTACTTGTGCCATCTCTGCCCCTTGCTGCTGTAGTGAAGGGACTGTGTTCAAAATCCAGGGTTCAAAAGACCATTTTATTTTTTCTTTCGCTCTCATACGTCTATTTTTTATTAAAAGTTTAAACAAAAACGGATTAAGGAGAGAATACGATAAATCAACTCCAGATGCAGCAATAGTCATCTGACCAAGGTGAACTAAATAATACATACATGGAGGCCGATTGTTTATTTGATTAGTATTAGTAACCCCTTCCCTGTATACGTTTAGTTGTTGTGCTGTGTAGAAATACTCTTGCTCATGTTGTAAAATTGCAGAGATGCCAGCAAAGAAGTCCTTAAGAACAAGGCCTTCAGAAGCGATGAAAGGAAGTGCTGCTGGATAACCTTTACTAAAGTTAACATGTGTTTTTCCAGAGTTCAGTACTGGTGTTAAAGGAATATTAAAAGGCATCAAAGAGCAGTATTTAGTAAGTGGTATCAACATCTTCCTCCAATTGGGATCATTGGACCGGTAGATTTTCTAGAATTATACAACTATAAACATATGATATTCATGCATCTTTTTTGTATCTTACTTAAATAATAACGTATAATTGTGGACTTCCCTCTTGACCACTTGTTTAATGTTCTATTAACTAGGAGAAAAACAAAAATAAGAAACATTGGTGAATTGCAGAAATTGTAGACACAAACAAAATAGGAGGACATTCGTTTGATTTTAATTGAGTATAATTATGAAAC
The DNA here is from genome assembly GCF_902827115.2 of Pseudochaenichthys georgianus. Taxonomy (NCBI): domain Eukaryota; kingdom Metazoa; phylum Chordata; class Actinopteri; order Perciformes; family Channichthyidae; genus Pseudochaenichthys; species Pseudochaenichthys georgianus. Next base: position 41,996,444 of record NC_047511.1, on the reverse strand, counting down.
TTAAATGATTAGTGTTAACTTTGCATACCCTACATAGGTGATACTATAATTGTGTGTGTGTGTGTGTGTGTGTGTGTGTGTGTGTGTGTGTGTGTGTGTGTGTGTGTGTGTGTGTGTGTGTGTGTGTGTGTGTGTGTGTGTGTGTGTGTGTGTGTGTGTGTGTGTGTGTGTGTGTGTGTGTGTGTGTGTGTGTGTGTGTGTGTGTGTGTGTGTGTGTGTGTGTGTGTGTGTGTGTGTGTGTGTGTGTGTGTGTGTGTGTGTGTGTGTGTGTGTGTGTGTGTGTGTGTGTGTGTGTGTGTGTGTGTGTAGTCGTTCAGGGAGGAGCTGGACGTGCTGATCCAGGAGCAGATGAAGAAGGGGGGCAGCTCCTCGAACCTCTGGGCTCTCAGGCAGCTCGCTGACTTCATGTCGTCTCACGGCTCTCCGGCCGCGTTACCCGTCTCCCCTTCCAGTACGTGCACTTTAAAGAATATTTAATACAGCTTTAAAACACTGACTGTAAGCATGATAGTTAGAAAATGAAATACTGATATGTTGATGTTAATATATATATGATGAAAAGCCATTCAATGCATTCCACACTCTGTAAAACGATCTGCTTTCATATAGCTTATCTGCAGCATGTGTGTATGTATACAGTAGATGTGTATGATTATAGGTATTTTCTGCATGTATGTATATGTAAATGTATTACATGCATATATATTCATTTAACAATGTTCCTGGTCATTCTTTTTTCTCTTTGTACATACAAACCAGTACAGACCATTGTCTCATTTGTATGCATATGTGTTGCTATCCACGTCTAAATGGCAAACATTACTTACTTTTGAAACGCAATAAAAATATTTTTGATCAGAAAAGCCATTTTAAGAATGGCTATAGTCGACACAGATCATTTCAACTGTGATTAAAAAGATGTGATTTTAGCCCCACTGCAGACCACCGTCACCCCTCTCTCCTTCTCTCCCTCACTCTCTCCTTCTCTCCCTCAGACATGATGATGGTGACCCCCATCAACGACCTTCAGATCTGGGAACCCGGCAGTCTGGTGAAGGGCGAGCGCTTGATGCGCTGCAAGCTGGCGAGCGTCCATCGCCTGTTCGATCTGTACGGCTGGGCCCAGATCAGCCGCACGTGTCTCACTGTCAGTGCCACTTCCTTCTCACGTTTCATTCCTGATCTTTTTCTCATTTTCATTTCATTAATTGTGCGGCTTTTTAGTCACGGGTTCAGAATACATATTTTTTCTGGCTGTTTGTGGTCGGAGCTAAACATGAAATCCGCTTTGGTCCGAAGTCTCATCGTCTCTCATAGCTGGGACGAACTGAGTTGATCGTGGTGCAGTAGATGCTGAAAGAGATATAATGGACTTTGTTGATATAGTTGGCAGCCGTCTTAAAGGAGGGATGACGATCCAACTGCTTCAGATCGGGGGCCGCATTCCTCATAATCTTATAATAGTGTCTTGTGATCTTCATAGGCGGCGCGGGCATACACATTTACATTACACCTCACTTAGCTCAGTTTTAAAGAGGCTATATCAGCAATAAACATCCACATCAAAACCATATTTTATCTTAACATCGTTATTGTGAACTGAAAATACATTTAGCTGAATAGCCAAAAAGAAATGTTGCGAGAACAGCATACAAAATGTTCCTTATTCGGTGAGCGCGGTGTCCAGCAGTGGGGAGTCACAAATGTTAACTCCTGTTTTGCTTATTTTTAATATAACTTTAATATATTTTCTGCAAACATGGTTTCTTGCAAAAGAGTTGGTTTATCTGTTTATGTGCTTTTTGTATTTCAAGTGCAATTTAGGTCAAATTAGAGAGAAATCTTTTGACCTTTTTCTTAGGTTTTGATCTCTTCTCTTCCTCTGTACTGTCTGTACTGATGCTCTCTTCCTCCTGACAGCTGCGTGTTAGTAAAGAACAGGAACACTTCCTGGTGCTGCCACACGGCCTGGCCTACAGCGAGGTGACCGGATCCAATCTGGTGAGTCACACACACACTTTAAAAGTAAAGGAAATGTGTAAAATAAATGGTATGTTTTTCACTGCAGTCATGGTTAACGCCTCGTTACTCCTCCTTATGTTTATTTCAGCATGGAATTAGATTGGACTGAATCTATGTAATAGTATTTAAGTGAATCTTTTGGTGGTTTGGTTGGCTTTTTTTTTCACATGCATTTCAAACGGCTTGCTTCCAGGTGAAGGTGAATATCGTGGGTGAGGTGGTGGAGAAGGGGAGCACCAACCTGGGCGTGGACACGGAGGAGTTCAGCCTTCACTCGGCCATCTACTCCGCCCGGCCTGACGTTCGCTGCCTGCTCCACCTCCACACGCCGGCCACCGCCGCTGTGAGTCACTACACAGAGTTAGCTCTGTTTTACCTGTAGGAGACGCCATTATACTTCTGATGCTCACGTCCAGATTCAATTCGCTTCAATTAGCTTAACTGCCATAAAACTAAATGTTACAAGATTACATTTCAACACATCATGGTAACTGAATAAAGCTTGAATGCATTAGCTGTGTTGATAATGTATGACTATAAGGGAGTATACTGTAGGGTTCTTCCTTGGGTGCTTTGATAGTGACTTTACTGAGTTGATCATTACAGTAGAATAAGCCTACCATCTAAACTACATATTACGATGGCGTCGGCTAGGTGGCAGACTCTTGCAAGCAGCTACCGATGTGTGTATCTTATCTTATTATAAAGTTGGATGTTATTTCATATTAGCATTGTAACATTTGCAGCGTCTCCTTGTTCTGTTCGGTCTGATAACATGATATCATTGTCCGGCAGGGATTTGCTTGTAAAGCACTTTGTGAACATGAGCTTGTTTTCATGACCTTTTCTAACCAGGTTTCCTCGATGAAGTCCGGCCTGCTGCCACTGTCCCACGAGGCTCTGCTGGTCGGCGATGTGGCGTATTACGACTACAACGGGGCGATGGAGGAGGAGGAGGACAGGGTGGAGCTGCAGAAGAGCCTCGGTCCGACCTGTAAGGTGAGCGCAACTCAAGAGCAAAGACATTTAATCTGAAGCACGTGGATCGTTGCCGCAGGTTCCCACGTGGGTTGTTCATCTTCATGAAGCTCAGACTCAAGGTGATGTGATCTCCTCACTGGATTAATTATTGAAGCTGCTGCTGCTTGGAGACTAAATTAGGAGTCGGTCTTAGTGTGTTTTATAATACTACGGTCGCATTTCTCCATTACATACAGCTGTTGTATAATCGAATAAATGAAGGGATGTACCAGAAGCTCCATTAGTAAAGTTCTCATTCAAAGTTAAAATTGTAATGTTGGGCAGCTATTTTTGTTCGAGACCTGCATAGAACTATCAGTTATTCACCAACTATATGTTAATGTATTTCAAGACATTTTTGAGAAAACAAAATTCTCTCATTACATATTTTTAGTTTAAATTCTTCCGTTTTCCCCTAAATGACACAAATAGAAGGTGCCATTTTTGCTTTGGGAAATACTTGAGCGCCATTTTTTTCCCCATTTTATGACCGACACATAATAAACATTGTATTATTTATTTCATTATTTTATTTAAAAACCACCATGTTCAGTTAAAAAAACATGTTATTAGCATGTCAGATTTAAGCTAATGTCCATCTGTAGTCTTGGGAAGTCAAAACTAAATTGAATATTTTTCCTTTTTGTGTTATGACTTCACGACAGACATTCAGCTCAATTTAACAAACCTTTATTTGATCTTCAAACATGACATAATACTACATTTCTGTTATGTGTAGGTTCTGGTGCTGAGGAATCACGGCATCGTGGCTCTGGGGGAGTCTGTGGAGGAGGCCTTCTACACCATCTTTCACATTCAGGCTGCCTGCCAGATCCAGGTACACACACACACACACACACACACACACACACACACACACACACACACACACACACACACACACACACACACACACACACACACACATACCATGTATACATCACTTCAGGGGACATTACATTGACTTACATGCATTTCCTCGAGACTTATCCTAACCTTAACCATAACCAACACATGCCTAACCCTAATATTGTAGATGCATCATTTCTGCACCTCAGAATTTGCCCTTCTCTCGGTTCTCGTTCCCTGTAACGCAGCCAGCAGCTCTGCAGTCCCGTACAGAGAGCCGAGTCTCGTGCCAGACACACACTGCAGTAATCCTGCAGGAGCAGCAGTGTGGCTGTAAGGTCGTTGGGCCTCATTCACCAATATTGCACTTAAATTAAATCTTGGGAAAGGTCCTAAGAAGTCTACGGCAGATTTATGACGTGTTCTAAAAGCGCAGAATTGTTCCAAACTGTATTCTGGGAGGCTGTGGCTCAGTGGATAGTGTGCTGGACTTCGAATCAGGGGATAGCAAGTTCGAGTCCCGCTGCAGTCAGCATGTCGTTGTGTCCCTGGGACACTTCACCCCAAATGGCTCCTGTGGGGATTGTCCACAGTGCTGAATGTATGTAAGTCGCTTTGGATAAAAGCGTCGAACAAATGACATGTAATGTATTCATGTTAGGGAAATATCACTCGTCTCCGGCTCGAGCTTCAACCTCAGGATCCATGTATCTGATCCTCTCCAGAAAGGAAGTAGTCCTCACATACAGAGCATGAACTAGTTCCTGAGCAGTGTCCTTCACATGCTGATATCCAAGAGAGGGAGTCACACAGTCACAAGATGGAGGAATAGAAAGCAGTACTCAATGTTTACTTCAGATTAGCTCCACGTCAGAAATGAGCATGCTTGATGTCTGTCTCCATAGAGGCTGAATCATCATGTTCATCACATAGCTATCATCTGCCTCAAACAGTCCTGATGCTCTTCTAGGTCATCAGACATCCTGTCATGTTCACAGCTACAGTTGGGATACCTTTGTTATCATGTTGCTCTCATTTTGGAAGAGGACATTCAGTATTTTCGCAACAGTTTTATATATGATATATATGTCTTTACATATACCAAAAAGAATATTTAACTAAAATACTTCTTGCTTTATAATTTTATTTTCCAATTATGTTTTACATTCATCATTTAGGTTTTAAAATCAAGTTGAATACCCGTCTAAGAACTAGAGATATTTTCCATATTCGAGTTTTGGGGTCGGGTATAAGTTGAAATAAATGAGAAAGGGAAGATATTTTATTTTGTATTTGGTAAAAAAAAAGTCTAAGTGTTGAGAAAAAACAGTTGGGATACCTTTGTTACCATGGGAACTCTCATGTTGGAAGAGGACATCCTTGTACATTAACACAGTGTGGCAGATAATCATAATTGCAGGTAAACAAAGTGCCGATTGGCATAAAAAGGACTGCAGATTAAGTCCCAAATGAAAGTGCCTATTCCCTCATTCAAGCTGGTTTGCTGTCTGGAATATAGTGTTGATTAGAAAATGTTGAATACATGTTATCTTATTTATTTAGTTGTTATTATATATTTATTTTATGTATTAAAAATTATGTTTAGTAGATTTCAGTAGGTTGTTGAAGATTATGACAAAGTGATTTTATTTATTTCGTTTTTACAATGTATTTATATTATTTATTCATATATAATGTTATATTTACTGTATATGTGTGTGTGTGTACTTTGTATTCAGTATTATTGAATGCACTTATCTCAGTTACATTTTCTTTTTATTGTTATTCAGTTAAATTACATTCTAATCTACTGCATTATTTGCTTATAAAAAAAGTACGTTTAATAAATTAATGATGTTTCTTCTACATCAACATGTCTCCCCTCTTCTTCATGTCTCTTCTACATCAACACGTGTCCCCTCTTCTTCATGTCTCTTCTACATCAACATGTCTCCCCTCTTCTTCATGTCTCTTCTACATCAACATGCGTCCCCTCTTCTCCATGTCTCTTCTACATCAACATGTGTCCTCTCTTCTTCATGTTTCTTCTACATCAACATGTGTCCCCTCTTCTCCATGTCTCTTCTACATCAACATGTCTCCCCTCTTCTTCATGTCTCTTCTACATCAACACGTGTCCCCTCTTCTTCATGTCTCTTCTACATCAACATGTGTCCCCTCTTCTTCATGTCTCTTCTACATCAACACGTGTCCCCTCTTCTTCATGTCTCTTCTACATCAACATGTGTCCCCTCTTCTTCATGTCTCTTCTACATCAACATGTGTCCCCTCTTCTTCATGTCTCTTCTACATCAACACGTGTCCCCTCTTCTTCATGTCTCTTCTACATCAACACGTGTCCCCTCTTCTTCATGTCTCTTCTACATCAACATGTGTCCCCTCTTCTTCATGTCTCTTCTACATCAACACGTGTCCCCTCTTCTTCATGTCTCTTCTACATCAACATGTGTCCCCTCTTCTTCATGTCCCTTCTACATCAACATGTGTCCCCTCTTCTTCATGTCCCTTCTACATCAACATGTGTCCCCTCTTCTTCATGTCTCTTCTCCATCAACATGTGTCCCCTCTTCTTCATGTCTCTTCTACATCAACATGTGTCCCCTCTTCTTCATGTCTCGTCTACATCAACATGTGTCCCCTCTTCTCCATGTCTCTTCTACATCAACATGTGTCCCCTCTTCTTCATGTCTCTTCTACATCAACACGTGTCCCCTCTTCTTCATGTCTCTTCTACATCAACATTTGTCCCCTCTTCTTCATGTCTCTTCTACATCAACATGTGTCCCCTCTTCTTCATGTCTCTTCAACATCAACATGTGTCCCCTCTTCTTCATGTCTCTTCTACGTCAACATGTGTCCCCTCTTCTTCATGTCTCTTCTACGTCAACATGTGTCCCCTCTTCTTCATGTCTCTTCTACATCAACATGTGTCCCCTCTTCTTCCTGTCTCTTCTACATCAACATGTCTCCCCTCTTCTCCATGTCTCTTCTACATCAACATGTGTCCCCTCTTCTTCATGTCTCTTCTACATCAACACGTGTCCCCTCTTCTTCATGTCTCTTCTACATCAACACGTGTCCCCTCTTCTCCATGTCTCTTCTACATCAACATGTGTCCCCTCTTCTTCCTGTCTCTTCTACATCAATATGTCTCCCCTCTTCTCCATGTCTCTTCTACATCAACACGTGTCCCCTCTTCTCCATGTCTCTTCTACATCAACACGTGTCCCCTCTTCTTCATGTCTCTTCTACATCAACATGTGTCCCCTCTTCTTCATGTCTCTTCTACATCAACATGTGTCCCCTCTTCTTCATGTCTCTTCTACATCAACACGTGTTCCCTCTTCTTCATGTCTCTTCTACATCAACACGTGTCCCTTCTTCTTCATGTCTCTTCTACATCAACATGTGTCCCCTCTTCTTCATGTCTCTTCTACATCAACATGTGTCCCCTCTTCTTCATGTCTCTTCTACATCAACATGTGTCCCCTCTTCTTCATGTCTCTTCTCCATCAACATGTGTCCCCTCTTCTTCATGTCTCTTCTACATCAACATGTGTCCCCTCTTCTTCATGTCTCTTCTACATCAACATGTGTCCCCTCTTCTTCATGTCTCTTCTACATCAACATGTGTCCCCTCTTCTTCATGTCTCTTCTACATCAACATGTGTCCCCTCTTCTTCATGTCTCTTCTACATCAACACGTGTCCCCTCTTCTCCATGTCTCTTCTACATCAACACGTGTCCCCTCTTCTCCATGTCTCTTCTACATCAACACGTGTCCCCTCTTCTCCATGTCTCTTCTACATCAACACGTGTCCCCTCTTCTTCATGTCTCTTCTACATCAACACGTGTCCCCTCTTCTTCATGTCTCTTCTACATCAACATGTGTCCCCTCTTCTTCATGTCTCTTCTACATCAACATGTGTCCCCTCTTCTTCATGTCTCTTCAACATCAACATGTGTCCCCTCTTCTTCATGTCTCTTCTACATCAACATGTGTCCCCTCTTCTTCATGTCTCTTCTACATCAACACGTGTCCCCTCTTCTTCATGTCTCTTCTACATCAACACGTGTCCCCTCTTCTCCATGTCTCTTCTACATCAACACGTGTCCCCTCTTCTCCATGTCTCTTCTACATCAACACGTGTCCCCTCTTCTCCATGTCTCTTCTACATCAACACGTGTCCCCTCTTCTCCATGTCTCTTCTACATCAACACGTGTCCCCTCTTCTCCATGTCTCTTCTACATCAACACGTGTCCCCTCTTCTTCATGTCTCTTCTACATCAACACGTGTCCCCTCTTCTTCATGTCTCTTCTACATCAACACGTGTCCCCTCTTCTTCATGTCTCTTCTACATCAACAGGTGTCCCCTCTTCTCCATGTCTCTTCTACATCAACACGTGTCCCCTCTTCTTCATGTCTCTTCTACATCAACACGTGTCCCCTCTTCTTCATGTCTCTTCTACATCAACAGGTGTCCCCTCTTCTTCATGTCTCTTCTACATCAGCATGTATCCCCTCTTCTCCATGTCTCTTCTACATCAGCATGTGTCCCCTCTTCCTCATGTCTCTTCTACATCAACATGTGTCCCCTCTTCTTCATGTCTCTTCTACATCAACATGTGTCCCCTCTTCTTCATGTCCCTTCTACATCAACATGTGTCCCCTCTTCTCCATGTCTCTTCTACATCAACATGTGTCCCCTCTTCTCCATGTCTCTTCTACATCAACATGTGTCCCCTCTTCTCCATGCCTCTTCTACATCAACATGTGTCCCCTCTTCTCCATGTCTCTTCTACATCAACATGTGTCCCCTCTTCTCCATGTCTCTTCTACATCAACATGTGTCCCCTCTTCTCCATGTCTCTTCTACATCAACATGTGTCCCCTCTTCTCCATGTCTCTTCTACATCAACATGTGTCCCCTCTTCTTCATGTCTCTTCTACATCAACATGCGTCCCCTATTCTTCATGTCTCTTCTACATCAACATGTGTCCCCTCTTCTTCATGTCTCTTCTACATCAGCATGTGTCCCCTCTTCTCCATGTCTCTTCTACATCAACATGCGTCCCCTCTTCTCCATGTCTCTTCTACATCAACATGCGTCCCCTCTTCTCCATGTCTCTTCTACATCAACATGCGTCACCTCTTCTTCATGTCTCTTCTACATCAACACGTGTCCCCTCTTCTTCATGTCTCTTCTACATCAACACGTGTCTCCTCTTCTCCATGTCTCTTCTACATCAACATGTGTCCCCTCTTCTTCATGTCTCTTCTACATCAACATGTGTCCCCTCTTCTCCATGTCTCTTCTACATCAACACGCGTCACCTCTTCTTCATGTCTCTTCTACATCAACACGTGTCCCCTCTTCTCCATGTCTCTTCTACATCAACACGTGTCCCCTCTTCTCCTTGTCTCTTCTACATCAACATGTGTCCCCTCTTCTCCGTGTCTCTTCTACATCAACATGTGTCCCCTCTTCTTCGTGTCTCTTCTCCATCAACATGTGTCCCCTCTTCTTCATGTCTCTTCTCCATCAACATGTGTCCCCTCTTCTCCATGTCTCTTCTACATCAGCATGTGTCCCCTCTTCTTCATGTCTCTTCTACATCAACATGTGTCCCCTCTTCTCCATGTCTCTTCTACATCAACATGTGTCCCCTCTTGTTCATGTCTCTTCTACATCAACATGTGTCTCCTCTTCTCCATGTCTCTTCTACATCAACATGCGTCCCCTCTTCTCCATGTCTCTTCTACATCAACATGCGTCCCCTCTTCTTCATGTCTCTTCTACATCAACATGTGTCCCCTCTTCTTCATGTCTCTTCTACATCAACATGTGTCCCCTCTTCTCCATGTCTCTTCTATATCAACATGTGTCCCCTCTTGTTCATGTCTCTTCTACATCAACATGTGTCTCCTCTTCTCCATGTCTCTTCTACATCAACATGCGTCCCCTCTTCTCCATGTCTCTTCTACATCAACATGCGTCCCCTCTTCTCCATGTCTCTTCTACATCAACATGTGTCCCCTCTTCTCCATGTCTCTTCTACATCAACATGTGTCCCCTCTTCTCCATGTCTCTTCCACATCAACATGTGTCCCCTCTTCTTCATGTCTCTTCTACATCAACATGCGTCCCCTCTTCTCCATGTCTCTACATCAACATGTGTCCCCTCTTCTTCATGTCTCTTCTACATCAACATGTGTCCCCTCTTCTTCATGTCTCTTCTCCATCAACATGTGTCCCCTCTTCTTCATGTCTCTTCTACATCAACATGCGTCCCCTCTTCTCCATGTCTCTACATCAACATGTGTCCCCTCTTCTTCATGTCTCTTCTACATCAACATGTGTCCCCTCTTCTTCATGTCTCTTCTCCATCAACATGTGTCCCCTCTTCTTCATGTCTCTTCTCCATCAACATGTGTCCCCTCTTCTTCATGTCTCTTCTACATCAACATGTGTCCCCTCTTCTTCATGTCTCTTCTACATCAACATGTGTCCCCTCTTCTTCATGTCTCTTCTACATCAACATGTGTCCCCTCTTCTTCATGTCTCTTCTACATCAACATGTGTCCCCTCTTCTTCATGTCTCTTCTACATCAACATGTGTCCCCTCTTCTCCATGTCTCTTCTACATCAACATGTGTCCCCTCTTGTTCATGTCTCTTCTACATCAACATGTGTCTCCTCTTCTCCATGTCTCTTCTACATCAACATGCGTCCCCTCTTCTCCATGTCTCTTCTACATCAAAATGCGTCCCCTCTTCTTCATGTCTCTTCTACATCAACATGTGTCCCCTCTTCTTCATGTCTCTTCTACATCAACATGTGTCCTCTCTTCTTCATGTCTCTTCTACATCAACATGTGTCCCCTCTTCTTCATGTCTCTTCTACATCAACATGTGTCCCCTCTTCTTCATGTCTCTTCTACATCAACATGTGTCTCCTCTTCTCCATGTCTCTTCTACATCAACATGCGTCCCCTCTTCTCCATGTCTCTTCTACATCAACATGTGTCCCCTCTTCTTCATGTCTCTTCTACATCAACATGTGTCCCCTCTTCTTCATGTCTCTTCTACATCAACATGTGTCCCCTCTTCTTCATGTCTCTTCTACATCAACATGTGTCCCCTCTTCTTCATGTCTCTTCTACATCAACATGTGTCCCCTCTTCTCCATGTCTCTTCTACATGAACATGTGTCCCCTCTTCTCCATGTCTCTTCTCCATCAACATGTGTCCCCTCTTCTTCATGTCTCTTCTACATCAACATATGTCCCCTCTTCTTCATGTCTCTTCTACATCAACATGTGTCCCCTCTTCTTCATGTCTCTTCTACATCAACATGCGTCCCCTCTTCTCCAATCAGAGACATGTTCTGTGTATATCTGAGACCTGTGATGTATTGATGAAAAAGAGTATCATAGGGGACCTCTAATGTGTTTTATTATTGTATCGTAGGTGTCAGCTCTGTGCTGTGCTGGTGGAGAACAGAACCTGATCATGCTGGATCGGAGCGTCCATAAACCCAGCGTGGCCGGGACCGTGGGCTGGGCCGGGTCCACCTTCGGACCGCTGACCAAGACCCGCATCGGGGAACACGAGTTCGAGGCCCTCATGAGAACCATGGATAACCTGGTAGGCTGAACTCAAATAAACATACTGTGTAAAGTGATTAATACATGTATTATACATTAAAAAAAGTGACTTTCTTTACACATGTAGTTCAGTTAAATACAAATAAATATTTTAATGGTGTAAAATTATAAAAAATATAGGACTGTAAAATAATAAAAGACAATTCAAGCTTTAACATGAGCAAGGGAAAAACAATGATTACGTGTCATAACATTGATTTAAAGGCTGTAATACCATTAATGTGGTGAAAACTATAAACGTTAATAAGTGATTGATGAAATATTTATAAAAGACAATAACAACCTTTCTACAATAAAATAAGGTAAAAGAAAGTTACCTCTCTGCTGTGTGGGAGGTTTGCTGATTCACCCTGCAGCTCTTTCTCTCCGCACTCCTCTCCTGCAGCATAAAGAGTTTCACTGACGAAGTATCCTTCTGCGTAGACCAAGTTTCATTTCACATTAGCAGCTAAATATCCCCAGGTCTTTTCATAGGGTTTCCTGTGCTTACTGTAAATGAGCATTGCATCTTTCTGCCTTGCGAACATTGGTCTGATTCTCTCAGGTAATATTCTTCTATTACGACATCAATCAAAAATATTACTCTTTTATTATCAATTCATTATATTTATAAAATGGAATAGGTCCAGTGCTGTTACCTTGAACGTTTCACAAAGCCCACTGCGTTTTAAAGCGGATCAAAATGCTGATCTGATATCAAAATAAACATTTATAAATCCTTATCTTAGTAACTCCTCTCGCAGTGTCCCGCGAACTGAAGCCAGCTGTCCGGCTACAGAGCAATAATGAGGTGGCCACCCTAACTATGACGTGCAGAAATGTAATGACTAGACAATATGAAAATGCCTGAATAGACAAAGAAATATTATACCCTCACATCAACTAAAGTCCCTTAAGGTAATTCAACCTAAATGTGATCAATACGTTGCTATATGGCCATATGGTTTATTTAACACAATCATGTGAACTCGGAATAAGTGCAGAGACAAATTCTGCTCCATTTCCTGAAGCTGCTCCACAATAACAGCCTAAAAGCTTTCCTGCGGTTTGGAAAGCTTTTAATGTGAAGCGGAAGCATTTAATGTCCGGTTCACATCAGCAGATATGATTGCTTACACTTTACTACACAAAGGCTACCAAAGTACTGAAACGAATTAAAGGGACTAAAGACTGGACACACGGGGAAACATCTCGCCTGGCTCTGTCTGAAAGTAACAAAGGCTTCCGCTCTGCTAAAGCAGTTTATGTTTCATGTGGAACCTACTTGAGCAGGTCTCCCTTGAAAAAGAGATCAATGATCTCAATGGGATACACCTGGATAAATAAAGGTTTGAAATTAAATGAAAATAATTTAAAATCAGAAAACAGGGTGTCTTAAAATAAACGTATTTTGCATTTGAGTTTTTGTCGGGTTGAAACAAACGAGATAAAGTGTGTAATTAAGTTCAGTGTAAGAGGGGCTGGTAAGCAGATGTTGTTCCCTTCTAGAAAGCCAATGTGCCTAATTCCTAAAACGTTATATATTCCTAAAACGCGCCATGCAAAGATCACATTAACCGAACATTTTCTGAACAATCTGTCCAACATTTAGACGGATTTAAAACCATGAGGGGCAAGATGTTTTATGTGTGTTGGCATGACAATGTAACACAAGGTCTCCGTTCATCTTTCCTCACATGCCCTTATAACTGCATAATTTAACCTTGTCCTACATTATTTAAGAACACACACACACACACACACACACACACACACACACACACACACACACACACCGTGCATACCCTCGTTTCTGTAGTCTTCGACCTCAATCCAAAATTCAAAATGTTGTGAATTCATCAGACCACACATAATGGACAGCGATCCGACTGTAAGGAAACATAAGTAGCTTTTGACAAATAGTGTGTTGGATTATAAAACTACTTTTCATTAAGTCAAAGTCTCAGTATAATTGTTGTCCCCTGATTGATGACAGCTTGACATTATCTGGTACAGTAACAGTGTATTTTGTATGCATTAGAAAAGTGGCTGATATTATAAATGTGTCTTAAGGTACCAATACTAATGACGAAGCATTGATGAGCAGATCCTCTTAAATAATCACACCATGATCCTTTTAATATATGTTTCAATGATAATCAGAATGATAATTTAAAAACAATCAATCCCACCAATATTAGGAATTAGATGCACATTTGCAATATCAGTCAATCTCTCTGTCTGCACACACAAACTGAAAGATTGACCATAAAGTTGACTTTCACTTTGAAATAATCACAAGTAGTCAATTTATCCAAATGGTGCATCCGAGTCAGTTAGTCTGCATCTTGCGTCTCCTCTTGTCCTTCAGGGCTACCGTACGGGATACGCTTACCGCTTCCCGGTGCTGCTGGAGCGCTCGCGGACAAGGAGGGATGTGGAGGTGCCGGCCACAGCGACCGCTCACCACCAGTTCGATGACGACGGGGTGCACCCGGCTCTGAGGCAGCACCCGTTCGCCCAGAGGCAGCAGCAGGAGAGGACCCGCTGGCTCAACACCCCCAACAGCTACCAGAAGGTCAACCAGGAGCTAACCAGCCCGGGGCAGCGCACCACTGTGAGGCTCAGAGAATCATTACTTTTGACCAGAGGTGGGAAGTAGTGGAGTACAAATACTTTGTTACTGTACTTAAGTACATCTTTCTGGTATCGGTACTTTACTCCACTACTTATTTTTCTGATGACTTTTTACTTTGACTTCTAACATGTTGAACTCAAATACCTGTACTTTCTACTTCTTACATGTTGAACCCAAATACCTGTACTTTCTACTTCTTACATGTTGAACACAAATACCTGTACTTTCTACTTCTCACATGTTGAACACAAATACCTGTACTTTCTACTTCTCACATGTTGAACCCAAATACCTGTACTTTCTACTTCTAACATGTTGAACACAAATACCTGTACTTTCTACTTCTTACATGTTGAACTCAAATACCTGTACTTTCTACTTCTTACATGTTGAACTCAAATACCTGTACTTTCTACTTCTAACATGTTGAACACAAATACCTGTACTTTCTACTTCTCACATGTTGAACCCAAATACCTGTACTTTCTACTTCTAACATGTTGAACACAAATACCTGTACTTTCTACTTCTTACATGTTGAACTCAAATACCTGTACTTTCTACTTCTTACATGTTGAACTCAAATACCTGTACTTTCTACTTCTTACATGTTGAACACAAATACCTGTACTTTCTACTTCTTACATGTTGAACTCAAATACCTGTACTTTCTACTTCTTACATGTTGAACTCAAATACCTGTACTTTCTACTTCTCTCATTTTCCAAACAGCTGGTTCCTTTAGTCTGAATGTGTGTTGGTGCGTGGTCATTATTCTTTAGAGTCATTGCGTGCCTATTGATTTGAACACGATCCGTGTATCCATCACTTCCTGGTCTTCTCTAAAGAAGAGGGACCAATGGAAACGTTGTCATGTTGCCGTTGTAATAATCATCCAGGCATCTACTGATTGAATTTTTAAATTAATGGGTTGATCAGTTGGTATAAAAATGTCATTGGCAACATCTGAGCTCAATTTTTGCGAATTTATATATTTTTTGAACACAAGACAAAGTTCTAATGAATGCTGCAAGTAGTGCTCAAACTAACCATTAATCCCCTGATTGGTTAATTGGCAGATTATTTTCTAACTGAATAGATTATCGACCTAATTGTCAGAAAATAGTGACTTTTATTCTTCCCAGTTTTTAAAAGTCCAAGGCGAGGTCTTGTTTTGTCTGTCGGAAACCAAAAGATCTTCATTTCAAAATAATATACTAAAATATCTGTATTCCAGAAGCTGAACGCAGCGTTTTCTACAATCTTTGCTTTAAAAATAACTCTGTAGTTGACCTGTTATCAAAATAGTTGTAGAGATATTTTCTGACACCTGGCTTATTGATTGATTGATTGATTGATTGATTGATTGATTGATTGATGTTTCCTTTCAAAGTTGGAGAGGAAGACTGTCTAATGACATGAAGGTTTAAGAAGTGAAGGAGATAGAGCTGAGGGATCAGAGGGGGATGAAAGTGACTGAAGGGGAAACGCTTGGCGACCATGGCTGATGCAAGGAGGAGAAACAGAGCAGTTAACATCTTTCTGATGATTTGAAAATAAATTGGTTACATAAAATGTCCATTCGACGAGTTTCTGTAACCAAGACCAGCACTGTTCTCTCTGACTCTGATGGGTGTTGATTTGCACTGCATGTGCCTTGGAGAAAACATGAGGCTGGTTCTCTTACATCAGTGGGAGGAGCTTGTCTCCCCCTCTCTGCTTCCTCCCTCTCTCCTCTCTCCTCTCTCTGCATTGCAGAGGAGAGCCGCTGCTCTGTGAGGATCAGAGTCTGCCCTCTGCTGGAAAAACATCCACATTTTCAAAGCTTAAAAAACATACTTTCTAAGGGGTTAAAATAGTTTTTTAAGCAAGCAAATTACTAAATGATGTACGCCAACGGGATGATATCATGACTTGATATCTCAAAGTAATTACTTAAAATTGCAAAATTAAAAGAACGTTTCTTATTATAAAGATTTACTACTTTATTTATGAAAATGCTAAGTCATTTTTTGTAGACACTTATTAATGGAAATAATTTTAATTACTGAGTAATTCGTCTCTTTATTTCAAGAAAGTGCGTCTCGTGTGACTAACAGGGTATTTGGTTCTTATTTTTTCTATTACTGGCAGACATTGACTTTACACTAAAGCACACAGACTGGATCCTTTACACTTTGGACATGTTGAGTCCTAAACCTTTGCCCATTTGTTATGTTAAGTGGATTATGATATATTATTTTGTATGTCTTTCTTTAGTGGTTGAAGTCCGAAGAGATAACACAATCTGGAAGCACGGCCATCAAGATGGAGACCAACCAGTTTGTGCCTCTTTTCACCAACCCTCAGGAGGTGATCGCCACACGAAACAAGGTGACGTTTTCAATAGTTCCTATCTTTTCAGACTTGGCGAATGTAACCCTGCAAACTGCAAGAATCTTGACTTGCACGTCTGATTACACATTTATGTCCGTGATGACATGGATCTTTAAAGGTCCCATGTCATGCTTTTCTGGTTATTACCCGTCCCCTTGTGTTATGAAGGTTGTTCTGCATGTAAACGGTCTGCAGTCAAAAACCCTCAAAGTACACCCTGTAGCGAGTAAAACTCAACACAGAAAATACCTGTCTATGCTGCAAAACTGTGATGCGCAGGGGGGGGGGGGTGTTGAGCGTCCACACTACAGCTTCAAAAATAGCTTGGAGCTGGGCGTGTCTGGAGCTTGGGGATTTTATTCAAGCAACACGACCAACAACCAATCACATGAATGTCCCGCCCCCGACATACAAAGCAAAAAACCCCGGGGATTTTTTTGGGAGCAATATATATATAAACTCCCCAAACAGGCGAAAACCTACCAGTTTCCCCCACTGTCTCTGCCACCTCCCTCCATGCCTGGTTCCTCCGGTTTGTATCCCGGTAGGTGAAGAGGGTCTGGTCATACAAAACCGGGTGATTCGCTACGGCGATAGTTAGTTTCTCCTCCGACTTTTTTTGAAATATAGAAATGAACGGAGGGATATCTCTCCCAGCTTAGACGCGGTTTGATTGGCTACGGCTTCAGCTGTCAGATTTTCAGAAACGGGATTTGATTGGCTGGCGCTGGCTACTCCGGCGTCAGAAGTTGAACATTGTTCAACTTCTGACGCCGGAGACGGCGGAGACGGACTGCTCTGCTACCCACAATTCAGTTCGGCGAAAAAGCGAGGCAACGTGACGTCACCCCATTCAAAGTGAATGGGCAGATTGGAGTTTTCGACGCTGTCGGCGAAACTGTCGGCGAAACTGTGGCGCGCTTACACGTCCATTCGCGATGTCTCGCTGTCTCGCAGACCCCACGCAGCAAGCAGGAAATGAACCCAGCTCACACCGTCCGCTCCTCACAGCAGCGAGCCCCGCAACGTCCCGCCAACACGGCACCCAGACCCCACGCAGCATTCTCATCTGTTTGTCGTCACTGGTGTCCTTTTCCGGTTGCTAACACCATTGTAACATAATCACTGATGTTCCGCTGTAACGGTGGTGGACTCATCAGAACTGACCAATCAGAGCACACTGGGCTCACAGGGAGGGAGGGGGGGGGGCAGGAGCGAGTGAATACACATACTATACAGAGATGCTGTATGTGACACCAATGTGAGTTTGGAAAATTGCACAATGTAAATCTATTCTAGTCGACCTCAACGATGGAATTATGATCAGTGGAAATGGCCATGACATGGGAGATTTGCTTTTTAAAACAAACATAAAACACTCAAATTGCTTCGATTAAGAAAGAAGATTCCTAGAACATTACTGTTTAAAGCCCCAGAGTTTAAATTGCACATACAAAAAAACAATGTTGCACTATGAAGTTTAACCTTTGGGACGTTAAAATTATAATTATATGATGATCATGCATTTTATTGCAAATTGGAAATGTTGTGGGTGATAGGCATGGCATCGTGTGCAATGTAAGCCTCCAGAAGAGATAAAGTAAGTAAATAAGTACAAATATAATAGGACATGAAGGCTAGTTGTATCAGGTTGATAATCTAAAAAAGTCACACAATATTAAAGATGGCTGGTAGAGAAGGACACGACTCTCAGATCAAGAATAAACCAGACGGGTGGATTCAGGTGCAGCCAGCGGGGTTTAGTGACTGCTTATACTCAGTACTGGTCAGGGGCGGACTGGGACTACAAACCAGCCCGGGACTCTCGTACGGCCCACTTCAGTACCGCCGGCCCACTTCAGTACCGCCGGCCCACTTCAGTACCGGCCCATCGGGATTCGTCCCGAACGTCCCAATGGCCAGTCCGCCCCTGGTCCTGGTCTTCTTTTATTGCCTCATATCTATTGCTATCAGTGTCACAGTGACATGTTCCTACTATCCTCTTACAGTTTGTTTTAATTCAACAGTTGTGTTGTCGGGCAGTGTATGTAACCTTGGCTACTAAAACACTGATACTTATTTTATTCTACTACAGTTGTAACTACCCATTGCCTGATTAAGCTCTCAAACTGAAATGTTGTAAACAAATATTCCATTTTTTGCAAGTTGTGCAGTTTGAGTTTATTTGCAACTTTAGATCCTCTCAAACTTGTCTATGCTTCTGTCTCATGTAATATAGTTGCAAAGTTGTCTTCTGGTCTATCTTTGCATGCTATCGATGTGAAACAAACGAGACTTTTTGTTCCTCTCCTCAGATCCGACAGCAGAATCGCCAGGACATGAAGACGGCTGGACCGCAGTCTCAAGTCCTCGCCAGCGTTATAACGGTCGACGGTCCTCCGGTAAACTGCAGACCATCTCCTCTCCGAGTCCTCCTCCCTCGGCTGTCGTATTAAAAGCTTTCATTGTCTGTCTCTGCTTGTCTTTTAGTCTCCTGTGGACACTCCTAAAGTCCCACCAGAACCAGAACCTCCCAACCCCTTCAACCAGCTGACGGACCAGGAGCTGGACGAGTACCGCAAGGAGGTGCAGAAGAAACAGGATGGAGGAACCAACGGTAGGATTCATTTCACACGACTCAGCCCACTTTATAAACTCTATTTAGATGTTTACCTTGCAGTTAAAAAAAATCCTAACAGTAACTGCATACGGCCTGTTTACACTTTGAACTCGATTTGTAATATACACATTTCTGTTGCCGTGACATATTGTAAAATGGACACAGTCACATTTCTTCCGTTTATTTAAATATATTTTTTTATTTTTTTATTTGACTTCTATATATATATATTTGTATTTATTTAGTTTTTTGCTATATATTTTTTTAATTTCTTGTGTTTTATATGAATATTTTAGGGGATAAATGAAACACAATATAGCTATTAAAAGTTAATTCCCTGTGCTTTATATGGATCAAAGTATGTTTGAGTTTTACCCATAGGTGATAGTTTGAAGGAACACTTTTTATATCAGTTACTCACACAGTGTTACCTTGAATTCTTCCTCTGTGGGTGAAGCTTTTCATTTTTCATTTATTATTTTCAAAAATGTCTTAAGCAACTGACTTATCGTTAATATCGAATCATCTTATTGATTTTACCTTTCATGTACTTCTGGCTATATAAACGTAATGTATGTAAAGTAAAGGTAGCTTATGATAAATTGCACATTTCCCTCTAACCTTCTTAAAGGTGCTGTGTGTAACAAAATGACTGCCAACAACACTATATATTCTATTATAGTTGTACCAAATGTGTTGTTGATGTATACCCCTTCTGATTTCATGTTTTCTGGTGCAACATGTTTTAAAATATTCAAAAACCAATTGTTCACTTATCTAAGTTTTATTTTTAGAGGTTACACACAGCTCCCTGAACAAACTTGTGTCTGTGGTGTACACTATGTTCACGACTCCTGACTTCCTGCACAGCCTCACTGTCCCTCCCTGTGTGTGACTGTGTGTGTGTGTGTGTGTTTGTGTGAGTAGGGGAGGAGGTGGCAAATGACAAGGACTCTCCCCCCGCTGCCTCCCCCACAGAGAGTCCCCCTCCTCTCTCAGGTGAGGCCGTTCACGCTCTGCTCGCCGACCAGCAGCTGCTCCAAGTCTGACATCTGCCCTCATGCTCCATACGCTTCTGAAAACTGTGTTACACCTCTTTAAACCCAGCTCACACACACATTCAGAAACAACTGTATTAAACCTCCTTATTTATTTAAAGTGCCCTATCAATAGAAATTAGATAAACATTAGGCTGTTCTGCATCTTATTCCAGGTTGTTTAAGCGCTGTGAAAACAGCCAGCACTTTCAACATACAGTAATACAATGATTTGAGCTTGTTCTGTAAAGGCCTATATAAGAGGGAAAACAATGTAAGAAAGACAATGTTTTAAAACAAATAACAATTTAAAAAATCTATAAATTAATTATTTATTTAACGCAGACTACAATTTAAAATTCTAAATAAACACACAACCTCAGCACAGCACAAATAAAAACAACATGTAAGTGCTGGAAAAGGTTTGCATGTTATATTTGAAGGCGTAACATGGGCTGTCTTTGTTACCATGTGTTATTGATGTTTCTCATGAAAGACATTTTGACTCGAACTAACCGAAAGATACAGGAGGAGGTGAAAAGTATTAATAAAGCTTTCTTTACTTGTATATCTTCCAGTGAGCAGGCATTGCCCTGAACATGACTCAAAGTGAATGGAGAATATTTCTGTTATGAGTCAAAATGTCTGTTATGTTGGCTTTATTTACATTACATATTTCATCTGTACCGACTGTGTTGTCCTCTGTCTGTCCTTTTCTGTGTGACTGACTCGTAGGGCACACTTCTGGTGCTTTGGTCTTCTCTCACTAGTAAGTACAGAGAATGACAACCCATTGAACTAATACTTCACTACCAAAATAATCATTTGTACATCAGTAACCTTTGTTGCCTTGAATTTGTGAAGAACATTTTATTTTTCTCACGTGTTCCACGGGAAACGAGGATCAGAAAAATGAGAATATTCTAGATGAATTTTTGTTAAATCCGGCTGACAAAAACCAAAGTTTTCTTCCCAAATTCAACGTAACCCAGGGTGAATAATTGCAATTCAATAGATCATTTTGTGGATGAAATATTCCTTTTAAGCAAGCATGTTCATCTGCAGTGACATGTCCAGCATGTAGCTTTGCAGCTGCACTCCTCTCAGCTCTCTTCAGAGTTGGCAAAAGTACACACGTCCTTTACTCGAGTAGAAGTACAGATACGCGTGTTTAAAAATACTCTGGTAAAAGTAGAAGTACTGACTAAACTTCTTTACTCAAGTCAAAGTAAAGAGGCTTTGAAGTGTACTTCAGGAAAAAGTACCCATAACTAGCAGCTGCTTTAAAGAGTACCTGACCTCCCTTTATATTAATAGAACAATAATGTCATTGTTAGCTAATGAATGTTTCCATGGTGACCAACGGCAACATGACAACGTTTCCATTGGTCCCTCTTCTTTAGAGAAGACCAGGAAGTGATGGATACACGGATCGTGTTCAAATCAATAGGCACGCAGTGACTCTAAAGAATAATGATCACGCACCCACACACATTCAGACTAAAGGAACCAGCTGCTTGGGAAATGAGAGAAGTAGAAAGTACAGGTATTTGAGTTCAACATGTAAGAAGTAGAAAGTACAGGTATTTGAGTTCAACATGTAAGAAGTAGAAAGTACAGGTATTTGAGTTCAACATGTAAGAAGTAGAAAGTACAGGTATTTGAGTTCAACATGTAAGAAGTAGAAAGTACAGGTATTTGGGTTCAACATGTAAGAAGTAGAAAGTAGAAAGTAAAAAGTGGTCAGAAAAATAAGTAGTGGAGTAAAGTACTGATACCAGAAAAATGTACTTAAGTGCAGTAACGAAGTATTTGTACTCCACTACTTCCCACTTCTGGCTCTCTGTGAATGTTGCTCATTACTTTATGTTTTTTTTTTATTGGAGCAGAAGAGGCAAAGCCCGAGTCTCCAGCCATACAGAACGGAGGCGAGGAGGAGAAGCAGACGACGGAGGAGCTTGAGAAAGGGATGAGGGCTCTTTCCACCAACGACACCAACGACACCAACGACACCACCTCCACGCCCACCGCTCCGCCGCCCAAACCACAAGGCGACACCCCCGAGTGCTCGCCCTCCAAGTCCCCGTCCAAGAAGAAGAAGAAGTTCAAGCCGCCGTCGTTCCTGAAGAAGAGCAAGAAGCAGAAGGAGAAGGCCGAGACCTGAGGCGTTCAGGGACACCTGACCTCGGTGAAATACCACAGTGAAACATCTCCTTAGTGTGTGACACTGTGACAGAGTTAACCGCAGCAGCAGATCTAGTGTCAGTTCAGATGTCCTTCACAGACACGGTGTACTAACTTCACTTACAAATACTTTACTGTAACACTGATGCTCGATCCAAGTGGTGATTCATCTTAAGGGAGACACTGCAGGTGAACAGGCTTAGTTTATTAACTAATAGATAACGCAATTATACTTCCTCAGTTGATTACTTACATAAGACAATTATATTTTGTACCAAACCATAAATCAGTTTCTACCATCATTTTTTAGATAAAACATTCTATAAACCGAAGAGTGTGTGAACAAACCCCTCTTTAATAACCCTCAGAATAAACATAGGCATACTTTTTTGGTTAATGTTCAGTAATTGCTACTGAAGTGGAATTTTCTGACTTATTTTAAGAAAACTGCCTTCAAAGATATACACTGTAAAATTCATTTTACACACTACAGGAGAATAGGGTAAAAAATAACCTGTTAAGACATCAACATGAAACTCCCTCCGGTTACTTACATTAAGAAATGTTGGTTTAAATATGCAAAAGAACCATCATCTAATGCTAACTTTTGGTGAATTACGTAAAAATCTACAAAGGCACAAATGTGTTTCTTATATTTCCCTTCCATTACATATTACATGTTACTTGTTAGTCGCTTTTATCCACTTACTTTACTTCTCACTGTAAAGCGTCCTTGGGTTTCGTGAAAGGCGCTATATAAATTTAAATTATTATTATTATTATTAAAGCGACTAACATACTCAATACTGTGGGTAATCCCCACAGGAGCAATTTGGGGTGAAGTGTCTCGCCCAGGGACACAACGACATGCTGACTGCAGTGGGGTTTGAACCTGTGACCCCCTGATCCGAACACCACCGCACAACCCACTGCGCCACACGCCTCCACCCCATATGAAAATAATATGAAAGATATATTTGCCTGTAGTGTCTCGCCTTAGGTTAAAGGACACTGATCATGTTTTCACGCAGTGTTTGACCCAGGTCCGGTACAACCTGATGCTTCTTGTCACACACACTCAGTCCCTGTATTACTCACGTCTTATTTTCACCTGCTGTGCTATCAAACCATTACTTAACTTCACTGTATAGGCATTCAAACACTCTTTCTTAAACTTAGTTACTTGTGCACTCAGAATTTGTTTCATACCATTGATTTGTAATCCACAACTTTGCAAGACACGGCAGACATTTAACACCCCTTGAATTATGCACCAATTATCCATATAAGAGGCACTTGACATAATGTATATTGACATTTTAGTACGTTGTATTTGTTCATCGTCATAGGCATCTTCTAGTCATTATTTGGTTTTAATTATCAGATAGATGTTGCAGGTATACTCTGTGAGCACAGGTGCAGTACATGTAGAAATACACTGATAGCTTCTGATTGTGCTCCCCTGAATGCTGGTTATGTGTGCAAATATCAGCCTATTGACGTTATTGCAGCAGGGAAGAATAAAGAAAAACTGACTCGCAACAAAACACAAGTCGCTTTAAATGCCTCTATTAACCCGAAAAAGGATGAAGCATAAATAATTTGTTGCTTGCCGATGCAGTTTGAAACCCAGTAATAGAAGATACTGAAGGTACTAAACATTCCACTTTTCTCATGTTCTTTTAAGTGTATGTGTGCAAAATACCTCTTGAGAGTTGTATTTATTTTCAGTTGTAACCAGTAGCTGTTATCAGATATGCTGATGTGTGATGTTTGCTTATGGTTTTAATTTATTTTATATTAGAATGTATAAGTGAGTGTTGCAAGGTGACCATGTATCAGTCATTAAAGATCAAGTTTGATTTAAAATCAACTGGACATCAGGTTTACGTTTCTTTCTCTGCTTATTTGACCATTTGAAGTCCTTATTAAAGTACTATTATTCGTACTAAATAAGGACCCACCGTGACAAGGGTGTCACATGCACTTTAAATGTTCTGGAAAGTTCCTTATACAGCTTTAGCCTGCTCAGTTAATTTAGCTGATTCGATTATATTGAGTTGATATGTTTCTTCAATTTCTTCAATTCAAAGAATGTTCAAACCAAAAAATCATCCTCATTAATGAAGTTATATATAAGAGTTATTTTACCTTTAAAGTCCAATGTGACATATATGTCACATTTCAGATATTTGACACTAGGGGGGATTATTTTCAGAAATGTGTTGGTCGTCTATTTAGTCTAAATTATGTTCCCCTTAATTTCCTCAAAAGTAGAAATGGGTCCGGGTTCTTATGGGTTAACAACGAAATACATGTTTTTTAAAGAGAAGACAATGAAAATAACTATATCTGTGATTACATGAATAAGTAAATTACTAAATGAATGTACATTTAAAAATACTAATATGAAAAATAGACAAATCATGTGTCATGGTATTAATATTTGTTGTATTCATGGTAACAGTTGAGCATTTAAACTACATCATTATTTATATAGCATTTATATATAAAATTAGTTATTCCTTTCGTTTAAATTGAGAACCATTGATATAGCTCTAAAACAGGCGGCGACTTTCCTCCACGTCGGTAGAGGGCGCTCTAATGCAGGAAGCTAACCGGAAGTTAGCATAGCAACGGACAACAGACCATCCTGCATTGAAGTGGTAGCCATACAAAACAACCCACAGTTTGGTAAAGATTCTCCCCTTTAATTGTATTATATTCAGTAATACCTTTAACTACTTGGGTCACTGTTGTTTCATAAGAACATGGGCAGGAGCAGGAGTCGGACTCCTCCAAGACGAGGTAAGAATACTTAGAAGTTATCGTTAGCTACCTAAGCTAACGTAAACACAACGCATGATGCTAATGATGATGCTACCGAGCTCCAAACATAACACGTTATCTTATTTCACAGTATAAGAAAGCAGACATTACCACAATGTGACAATTACATTAACACACTAGAAAGCAAAACATTATTAACGTCGCATGTTTACAACAACACACTACTACACTAATAATCCGATGTTTCTTAATGTAACCATAACAACGGGTTCATGTTAACTTATAGTCAGTTAAAACTGAGTAATACATATATTGAATTTTAATGTATATGGGTTTTGAAGTAGTCTGAGTATGTGAAGGCTCACAGTAAATTCTAGAAAGTGCAGAATTATAGAAGCTATATCACGATAGATGCAACCTGAGTCCAGTTTTTTAATCACATCGACTGATTTAAAGGGTGATGGAAGAACTTTGATCTTTACACAATGCTCCGTAAAAACATCACATTTTAGGAAACATTTGAGTTGGTTTGTGGTTGTTATTGTCAATTTAGATTACATCCTTTTAAAATATGTGACTGAATTTCTACACATTTGACCTTTCATTGCGGGGCAGGGTTTCAAACTATAAACTTTAAAGGCACGTTGGTTAAGGTCAGCCTTACCTTATATGTAGATCTGTACAGTATTTTAATGTCTTCTTGCATATTCAGGCGGCCAAGTTCTACCTGAGGTCGAAAAGTTAAAGAGTAAAGGTAACGTGTCCTGAAAACAATGTAATATCTGTATTATATCAACAACAATATACATTTGCATGAAGAATGAATGGGCACTCTTATCCACCAATTAAACAGAAATATTATTAACTTAAATGTTCATGCGAAATGGGCCGAAAAATTCAGATGTCTTGCTTTTCTCTGTTAAATATCATATGAAAGTGCTTTTTTCTCTTTTATTTTAGTAACTGAAAATAAAATACATTTAAAGACTTGAGCTTGGACTAACTAACTGGATATTTCTCACTACTTTCAGGCATGTTAGAGACCCAATAGATTGATCAAGCTAATAATAGAAATAATTATAATTGTCAGTCCTACGTGTGGCATACATTGCACTCTGTCTTTGCAAAAGAAAACTACAAATACACTTTAATTAGACGCGCATGGAGCCAACAGATGGATGAGGTTAAGCCCTTTTTAAATCACACCTCTTAATGGTGTGTGGAACACTGTTATTGTGTGGATGCCCATAAGGCCTGTTACATTTCTCAGTTCCCGGCTAATATGATCTCGTTCCCCTGCAGAGAGAAGGCGCTCCCGCTCCACTTCTCGGGATCGTGAGCGAAGGCGAAGGGAGAAGGAGCGATCCCGTTCTCGAGATCGCGAGCGCAGGAGAAGTCGCTCCAGATCTCCTCACAGGAGACGATCCAGGTGAGGAAAGACTGGATGGGACTTCTCGTAGCCATGTTTCTTTTTTAATTATATTTATGTCTTGATTCCTTTTATGATTGCAGTGTGCTATTTAGATTTTTAACACAAAAGTAGGATAAATATTACATTTGAGACTTAATGTGTTTTATATTGTCAACAAATATGAGTCTAGGTAATTGTCAAAGACTAGCTTTGTTTTGAATGATTGCAGTTCATGTATGGTACTATTTGCCTTTTGAGAACAAGCACATGTATCTGCAAATGAGACTTTGTGTTTGGCATCCAAGATCCTATCCTCCCATGTTTTTGTGTGTTACTGAATAATGTGAATGCCAATTTATGAAATAAGTGCAGTATTACTGCTGTGGTAACACTGCAACAGGAGGCCACTTAACGTGTGTCACAATGTGGGCTATTTTGCACCGCGATATATTTCTCTGTAGGCTCCTTTTCCCTAATTAGATTTGACAGTTATAAAACGTATGCCTGGGGTAAAAGCAAACCCTTTAAAGAGCCTGTGACACCATCCCAACAACTGTTGTGCAATGAAATATTGGGCTACTAGTAATCTCGAACCGTCAGTTTAAAAAAGAAAAAGCGACACCGTTCCGTTAAATATCAATAATTTCGAACATCGCGGGGAAATTCCTTGACTCATTTTGAAGTTTTGGGGGAAGCCGGAAGTGACGTCAATGCGGGAACGCTTCGAGAGCCAAACACGGACAAAGTGTGTTGTGTCATCCGTAGAAATGGTGAATTACTGAGATTAGGCACGTTAATAACGTTTTAATGAAGTTGACTATAGTATATTCATATTTGTCAGTGCTTTCATGTCAATTCGGCGACATAAACATAAATGATCGTGGTGAAGATGATGATTACATTAGGATTACAAATCGGGAGTGAGAGCTGCTGAATTTCCTCCCGATGGATGTGATATAAAAACAAATTGATTATTTTTGTGGTTGTAAACTCAAGTGGATGAAACTACATTTATTAGTGCTTTCATGTCAATTCGGCGAACATATGATACATGAAATGATCGTTTGTTTGAGCCGGTCTGCATTTCCTGATGAGAAAACAAACCGATGCTTTTTGTAGTTGTAGTACACCAACAACATGGATTAAACGTGTGGTTTTTTACCACAATGTTGGGGAAATTAATGGATAAAATGCACGGATTATTATTATTATTCCCACTCCGATCGGGACACTAGGTCCACCGTTTCCCCGCAGCGAGGCTCCCCCCGTTGACAGTTTACGTGGGCTGGGTGCAGTGGCGGACTGGCCATCGGGACGAATCCCGATGGGCCGGTACCGAAGTGGGCCGGTCGGATAAGTCACCAGCACATCCCCCATAGGCGGCGCGTGAGGCTCAGGTTTGAGAAGGCTAAATAACTTCTTTTACCTGACGCTGCCCGCCTCCGGCGTCTATAGAAAAGAGATCAACTCAGTGTGCGGAGTTTAAATCTCTCAAGTCATATTACAGGATACAGGAAATACAGTTTAAACTGCCGTATGCAGAGAAGACGCCGACGTGTCGCACTTATCATTCATATTACATCATCAATCAGTCGATCATATAATATATCATATATTTCCTTATCTGAGTCAGCTTCTCCAGCCTCATCTGGCCGTGCAACACTCACAGTGTCACAGACTGTATGCAGAAGTATTATTTAACACATTATGTTGACGAAACACTCGAGACAAATGTAATTAAAGTCAGATCCACTCGTGTCTTAGACGTGAACGCGCTCTCAGCTGGAGAGAGAAACCCTGGCTTGATTTACCGAGTTGATAACCAGCGTCGTAGGACCGCTTAGCGAGATCTCGTGTGTTAGTTTGTTGTTGTTAGTTTGTTTGTTACTCAAACATATCCAGGGTCTGTTGAACTGGCTTCGTAGTACAGGGCACAGGTGGCGAGCAGCGCTAATGTCAAAGACACAGACATTATACATTATATTTGTATTTTACCAGGATGCAGTGACACAAATATTTACATATTTACATTTACTATATACAGCACCTGCCGCCCCTGACATCCCCACTCCCCCCGTTGACAATTTACTAGCGGTACCGAAGTGGGCCGGTCGAGAGTCCCGGGATGATTGTTAGTCCCAGTCCACCACTGGCTACATGACCATATGATCGCCCATATTGACGCACCTCATTCCTAAACTTCTAACAGATACAACATAAACCGATCCTTCAGCCTCATGTGAGCTCTCAGACACGTTCAACATTAACCTGTCATCGCTGTCTGAGCTTGCTGCTGTGTGCGCCGTCGTGCGTTTACATCTGACTGTGTATATATATATAAAGGTTTACATGCAGAAGCTGGGATCCTGGACGGTGCAGCTGGAGCGCTGTGCCCGCAATGACGTCACCCATCATTTGGCGGGACTTGAAGAATCCGCGAGAAGATCCAGAAAATTGTCAACATTGAAGGCAGATTAATGGTTATCAAAGTACAAATATCCAAAATCAGTTCAGTAACGGTTTTCAAGGGGACAATATGTACTCAAATTGATGGGTTTGGATGATGGGGGAAAACCGTGTCACAGGCTCTTTAAGTGGCTGTCCTTTGCTGAACGATGGCATTGAAACCTGTATTGTTGCCTCCGTTAGACACTTAAGCCGCGTTCACACTGCGGTACTTTTCCCACAAAGGTTCATGCGAACTTAGTTCATGATCGTGTTCACACCAAAAAGAGCCGGTACTAAAAGTAGTTCATGCGAACCTTTTAATCCCCTCGAAAGTCCCTGCTAGAGAGCAGGGACTTTCGAGCGGCTCTTTTTTGAGAAAAGAGCTATATTTCTGATTGGCTGGGCGGATTGCAAACCACGCCCCGTAAAACTCCCAAAAAGTTTTGTGAAGCCGCCATTTTATTATCCTCGCATTAGCATTATTAGCATTAGCATTAGCCCAGCGCAGAAACGCAGAGAGACTAACTTATGGCAACACAAAATAAAACATGGGAGCGGTGGAGATGAGGAGGTGTTGGCGTTCTGGCGATTTACTCGGAAGGCTTCAGTAGAAGCTGCTGGGAGTCCCAGCAGCTTCTACTGAAGCCAGTCCCCAACTCCGGGGACTTTGGGCGGCAGTATACGCCGTGAAGTGGTTTGCAGCCTGCCAGTAAACCCAAAGCAGAAGAAGAAGAAGTGACATCAGCGGCTTCATTTGCCTAATCCACCCCCAGGGATTTGTTCTGGTGTGAACGCGATCTAAAGAGTTCGCATGAACTAAGTTCGCATGAACTAAGTTCGCATGAACCTTTGTGGGAAAAGTACCGCAGTGTGAACGCGGCTTATGACACAAAAACAGGGGAACATTAGGTCCAGGTATTAGACTTACACAAATGATGACCATTATATTCCCTTTAAGTTGCAGAAGCATCCTGCAGTTATTTCACATTTCCTCGTGTCCCCTGCAGGTCTCCCCCCAGACGCCATCGCTCCACATCCTCCGAACGGCGTGATGAGGACAGCAAAGAGCCGAAGGAAAAGGCTGCAAAGCCAATTCTGATCTCAGGTATTCAAATGCTAATGTACCCCTAAATGCTATATTGACATGCATTTAAAAAGACTTTCAGCTTTGACAAACATTTAGGTTTTCGGCAAAACTTCAAAAGCATCCTTTCGTTTTCACAGAGGAAGACATGGAGGGCAAAACCGAAGAGGAGATTGAGATGATGAAGCTGATGGGATTTGGTTCCTTTAACTCCACCAAGGTGAGAGCACAGGGTGTCCTGTGGTGTGCAGCCACAAGGAGGCGCACTTTATTCCAAATACCGTTTTTTATTCCACATTCCACTGAAGATAGACATACTGTTTGTTTTGTCCTTGCCCTTTTTACTTGCCAATTTGTCATAGTTATGCTCTGAATTTGCCCAAACACATGGTGACTGCCCACAGTATCATTAGAAGTAGATCCTGATTATTTAGTGGTCAATATTCACATATCATCTACTGTGCTTTATTGATAATGTGACGGTGGTCTTGCTTCTATTGCAACATTTATCCTCCTTTGACAATGAAGTGCTGAAGTATGTTCTAATTGATATTTATAATGACTCTTTTTCTGGACAACAATCAACCTTCAATTGCTAACTTGGGGTAAAATATAACAATACAAAAACGATATGAAAACATCTGTTTGCAAACTCTTTCACGACCAATGCAGTGTAATCCAAGTCTCATTAATCTAGTCGTATGCTTACTACTTCACACATATGACTGTCTCTAAAACCTTCCTATTTAAAACTCTGGATAATCAGTGTCATGTTACACTTGCTACTGTTTTATGTGTAATGGTATTGTTTACTGACGAATAACACAGTGTACATTATTTTCTTAACTTGGCATTTCCAACCACTGTACATTTGTATTATAAGTTTCATAGGAATACAGATTTGTTTTAAAGATTTTTATCTCCAAAAAATGATCCTCACAAATAAGTTCAGTGTAGAAAACGAGCAATAGGAGTCAAGCAGATTAAACTACATTTACAGAGTTCCTGCATATTCTCAGGGTCTTAAGTCATAACATTCATTTAAAAATAAGGCAGAATTATTACTAAAATGTCTTAAATCAAAGTGTTATAAATTGCTTTGGTAAAGGATGTAGGGTTTTATGACTTGCAGTTTTCTCAAAGCATTTTAAAATCAGAAAGTTTAGCTATTCGAGAAAAAAGATTGGCATTTAAAAAAGTATTTAATCTCCTTAAACTGAAGAAACCCCTAATATTGTTAATATGTCAAAAAATACACCTTGCACTGTCTCATGTGATTCCTTTCAAACAGGGGAAGAAAACTGACGGATCAGTCAATGCATTCGCTGTCAATACTTCCATGAAGAGAAAATACAGGTATGTCGTCAACAACAAAATAAATAATCCGGTTTGTATTGAGCTGTTTTTTGTTAGCAACAGACCGTTTTTGAGAATAGTTGCACAGGCTCCTGTTCTAATATATAGTGATGATTTTTAGGATTTTCTTTGAGCCCGTGTTGTCGATAAGGTGTCCGAGTACGAGTGTCAACTTTTCAGAGCGCTCTCAGCATCATCCACTGTTACTTTAGCCAATCACCTTTTGCAGGTGTCTCTATGCAGAGATCCCGGCTCCCCTATTGGTGCTCGATGATGTAATCTGCAAGTGTTGCGAGGGTAACAGTGATGTAATGTTTTCTTATATATATATTTTTTAGGCAATACATGAACAGAAAAGGTGGATTCAACAGACCACTGGACTTCATCGCCTGAAAGTATCGACAACTCGTGAAACTCACCTTCGTACTCCTTCTTTATAGTTGTGGATGATATTGAGCTATTTCTTGTTTTGTGTCATGCAACATTTATGTATATACTTTTTAAATCTCCTATCAACACTCTGCTGTGGCCGATTATTGATAGCGGACACAATATGTGGAGCTTTGTGTTGTTGAGTTTCCTGGGCGGTTTTATTTGAAATAAAAGCAGTTTAAATATGTGTGTTTGCAGTTCTTATAAGAATAAATAAAGCCAAATGTTCCTGTTGCATTTGCCATGATGTGTGGTAACGTTTAATTTTCTAACAACAACATTTAGCTATTGTACATTTTGATTATAACATGGTGTAGTGTGAATGAATATCTAAATGCAGCTAATTCTACACTTAAAGACTTGGGTATGCGTGTGTTGCTTGCTTGTGTGTTTGTCAAGTTGTCACCACATTTAACCTAATTTTTATGTTTTTCTACAAGCCTACGCTATGGAGTGGTGTGCAATCCATGTATTACATTTAGTCCTGGAGAACGCAGTATGCAGCAGAATATCCTATCCCAAGTCGTCGTTAGTGTAGTAGGTCCAGTATTTATATTGTTCCTGCTTTAAATAAGGACATCCGTCTGATTTTAAAGCAGACTTTTGGCTGATATCACTTTTCACTAGGCGTTGCGCCTGCGCGAATATGTGATAGGACATTGAGAGTCCAATAATAAAAGAACATGTGATTCCGGCCAACCACTGAGTACGAAATTAGACAAACAACATCATGGCAACCAATCCTCGCCGTACACCGCGAACCAGCATGGCAGAGAGGCGTGTCGCCTGTCATTGAGCGGCTGTTGTCACTTCAGCTCGTGGGCATTGCAACCAATAGCATACAAGTTTACCAGCAAACAACCAATCACAGGATCCGACTGTTGAATGCAGAAACTGTCACCATCTTGGCTCAACGCCGTGTGCTTTTGCTAATGTGAATTCGAACCAAAATGGCGGAACAAGAGCCCCAGTGGCAGTTGGTGACGAGGCGTTGGTGATTGACGGCATACATATCCAGTAGGAGCTTGACTGGTTATGTCCAGTAGCCAATCGTATCGCAGTACACGGGAGCTTTGTGGTGAAGTCGGCTACAGTAGTTAACTGACGTCCAGATCAACAAGCCACTATTTTGGAAGGCAGTTTTGATAAACACTCACTGTTCCTCAGTTGATGTCAGTCAGCTATCTGCGATTCCAGAGAGACTTATCAGCGATAAACCAGCACAGAACTAACCAGCCACATAGCCCTGAACCGATAAGGTAGAAGACTTCGTTGGTTGAACTTTTCAAGACAACTAGCTCGTGTTTTTTTATCAATTTTTACACCAACTGACGGCCAACGGTCGTTTTTTTTTGATTAATCTTTTACATCAACCGAGCTAGCAGTTTTTTTATCGTGTTAACGTTAGCTCATTTTTGTTTCGACAAAAAGGAACAATACTCGGTTTTATTTGTATAAGTCAAGCTATCCGTTTTGTCAACAAGCTATTTTTTTCATCGAAGAACTACAAAATCAACGATATTAATCACTTTGCTTGAAAAAAGGGCTAAAAGTGTTAGCGTTGACAGGCACCTAACACTAAACCCTTGAACCGTTTAAACAGTCATTAAAAAGAGCCTGTCTTTTAACTGAATGGTGCTGATTTTAGTACATTTAACTTGAACATAACAGCGTTTGGCTCTAGGAGTAACTGCCTTTTTTTTTTAAAAAGAAATAACTAGAACAGCCACCAGGGTGTAAAAAGGCGAGCATTGGTAGAACCTGAGGCAAGTTGTGTACATCCAAGGAATCCCTCATCGGATTGTTACATTAATATCAGTGTTATTGGAAAATGGCGGCGATCGGAATGGTGCAGATGTTGATCGAAGCAGCCGAGTATCTTGAGCGCAGGGAACGAGGTAACGTGTATTGTTTTCTACAATCTATGTTGTGTACCAGATCAATTACAATCACACCCCTCCCCCTCAATCATGCTAATGTATGCAAGCTATTTTAAATCCTGTTGCAGGCAGCCCTTTATTTCTTTTTACATCCAAGTAATCGGAGCCATGCATTCATAATGCAATGAATTTTGCACATCAATCAATTATCAATATTCTGACATTTTTGGGAAATATTGCAAGCACAAAAAACACGTGCATTTGCCTTTTTTTGATGAATGAGAAGCATATTGTGCAGGTGTAGATAGATGTGCAGGGAGACATTGTTTTCATGGAGGCCCCTCCTTTCCCTCTGTTGTGGTTTGGTTGTGGGGTTTATTCCAGTTCAAGATGACATCATTGTCCAGGCTGAGGAGAGAAAATACTGTCTAAAGATACTGCATGAAATCCATCCATTGCATGCTGCATTTAATCCCAAGACATTGCTACTGAATTCTCATTAGGTTTAAGATTAAATGTGGCACATTTTGCAGTACTACTGTTGTCGGTTTGGCATATTTTCACTGTGGCTATATTTTGCATTGCCATATATATGGACACGTGACAACTATGTTGTTTATTTGCTTGCAGAAGCTGAACACGGCTATGCCTCCATGCCACCCTTCATCAGCAGCGGAGAGACGGAAAGCTTGAAAAGGAAAAGCAAAAGCAAGAAAACACAAGTAGCAGGTAAAGGCATATCAGCTCCTCATTGCCAGAAAACATGTTATATCATTATTCACCTCTGCATTAAGGCGCTTATACTAGCCCCTCTGCAAGTGTGTCCCCACTGAGTGCAGCAAGATTGATGTTTCCTGATTTGCTGTGTGTGCCAATTTAAATAATTTTTTTGGTTTCTGCTATTAGAAATGTGTCAACCCATAGTCATATGAAATTCTAATCGCTACAAATTGTGCTTGACATAACAGAAAAAGGTCCTCTGGTAAACAAGACATGACTTCATGTAAGCCACGCAAGTCTTTTAGGTTAAGGCCCCCCTTGTCCTCTTCAAGCATTTGACTGACCGCAGCAAACATCAGTCTGGCTTAAAGCAAAGGGCCACCACTGTAAAGGCAAACTGGGTCAGTCAAGGTGACTGCAGAAGGACATGTCAGTGAAGGAACACGTCCAGTCAATGGACACGTTCTGCACAAAAACAGAATTCCATCAATCAATCAGATCGGGCAGATTTATGTTTCGCCACACCCCAAAGATCAATGTGCTCCCGGGAGTAGATTGCAATTATGAAAGTGCAGCACTGGTGGAACCATATTCTAAACAACCTTAAAGTGTGTTATTAAAGCTGCCTCAAAAAAATATACATTTTCCTAAAATGGTGGAACATGTTGATCTCAGCAGTTCAAATATAGAAATGTCCTGCTACTTCTGCTTACAGAACAAGACATTTGATCATATCCCTTTGGACTTTGAGAAAGTGGGATGAAAATTTTCCACTATTTTCTGACATTTTGTAGACAAAACCATGATTATTATGAAAAATGATGGTCAAATGTGTCATTAATAATCCTCAATTGCAACCCTAGTTTTTATCCACACGTGTTTTTGCACTTGAGACTCCCTAAATGAAAACACCAGAAGGAAACAACTAATGATGCCACAACAGA
The DNA here is from genome assembly GCF_902827115.2 of Pseudochaenichthys georgianus. NCBI lineage: Eukaryota > Metazoa > Chordata > Actinopteri > Perciformes > Channichthyidae > Pseudochaenichthys > Pseudochaenichthys georgianus. The sequence continues at coordinate 41,960,961 of NC_047511.1, read as the reverse complement.
AAGATTTATGCTTGATTTATGTTGGAAAAGTTGTCCTTTTTTATTTTAGATATAAATAATATTTCTAAAGTCTGAACAGTGACATTAGGGGACTTGCTCCAACAGCAGGCATACATGACCACCCACTATTGAAATTCAAATTCAAAACCTTTATTTATCCAGGTAAAATCCCATTGAGATCAATGATCTCTTTTTCAAGGGAGACCTGCAAATACTATACTATAGCATGCCTTACTTCTTTTTTTTAAACACCTTCCAGTGTGTCGAGAGGCATTTGATTGATGCATGTACAATAAATGCAATGATGTACTCGAGTTACAGAAGAGCAAAGTGGCAGCTAGCTCACTTAATGCAGGTTAGCCCATTAAGGTTGATTGTCAGTCTCGGGTTTTGAACCCACAGCAGGTATGTTGGTATGAAGGCACACCCTCCATCATCCAGGCCAGTCCTGGAAATGAATGCGGAACACATGACCTGAAGCATATTAATATGTTTATATACAGAACTCTTACCTATCTAACCCTAACGTTCAGTACGTCCACATTTTGTTTTAACTTCTGCAACAGAACGAAAGGCCCACTTCCTGTTTTGATGCTGACATTTGGTTGTT